>NC_053134.1:20289318-20491818 GCF_010015445.1 Perca fluviatilis | reverse complement strand
ACATCGCTGTGATAGAGAGCTCATTCACAGCAGACTCTTTCCGCTCAAATGAGGAGGTTAAACACACTTGCAGCACAAATATACACACCGAGATACACACAAATGTAACAATGAAGGAATGAAAACCTCAGCATGGAGAAGGAGGAGGAAGGTTTGATCGAGTGCAGTGGTCGACGCTATATGAAAAAGGCATCCTGATGCGAGACTCATATTTCAAGCAGGCAGGCATGTCGGAAGGAGAGGTGGAGGGTAATTCATGAATTGAGTCTTGACTGATGTAAATATAGGGCCCTGACGGATATTAGAATGAAATGTGTAGTCAACAGATCTGGGTGGGTTGAGCGATCTCAAAGCACAATTGGACTCTCCATCGACACTTTCTTTTTTTTTGCTCCCATTGGTGTAGTGCTGTTCCAGATTCATCACTATAAACCTGATTTTTCCTTAAAGATAATTTTTTTGGGGGAATTTAGGCCTTTATTATGCAGGGCAGCTGAAGATGTGAAAGGGGTGAGAGAGAGGGAATGACGTGCAGCAAAGCGCAGCTGCATCAAGGACCTTATGCCTGTGTGAGTTATGTATTTTACTGTATGTCTTTATTTATTCTTCTGTACAGCACTTTGGTCAACTTTGGTTGTTTTAAAGTGCCCTATAAATAAAGTTTGATTGATTGATTGAAGGACTGAGGCTTTGTACGTGGGGCGCACGCTCAACCAGGTGAACTATCCAGGCGCCCCAACTTTTAAGAGATTATTTGGGCTTTAATGCCTTTAAATAATAGGACAGCTGTAGACAGGAAAGGGGGCAGAGAGAGGGGGGACGACATGCAGCAAAGGGCCACGGGTTAGAATCAAACCGGGTTCCGCTGCAGTAAGGACTGAGCCTTGGTACATGGGGCGCACGCTCAACCAGGTGAGCAACAATGTCAATGTGAGCAACCAGTGCGCCCCTTCTTTCTTTTTTTGTAATAATTCTAAGAACAATCTTTATTTGTAAAGCACTTTTTAAAAACACGGACACAAAATGCTTCAACAAAGGCAGCAGATTACGAAGAGTCTACAGTCACGCTAGCAGCTAAATGCTACGTCACAATAACAATGCTGACATGCTGATGTTTAGCAGGTGTAATTTTAACTGTGTTCACCATTTTGGTTTGGCTTGATAGCATGCTAACATTTGCTAATTAGCACTAAACACATACACAGTACATCTGAAGCTAATGGTAATGCCATTAGCGTTGCAGGTATTCATACGTTTCAGCTAACTATTTTGGTTTTACAGCACACAACAGCAGACCGTAAAGTTAGCAGCTAGCTGCTGAACATAGTGGAGCATTTAGCAAAAAGCCAACTGTTTACCCCAGGAGTTTGTGGCGTCGAGAAACACTTCAGATGAATGCTAATGTCTTGATGGTCTTGCTAGCTGGAGCTCATATTCTCCACCTTTTTCTCGGTGATACTCTGATTTATATTTGAAAACCTTGATGGCCTGGCTAGCATAGTTGGCAGGAGTTAGCCAAAGTGGGCAGGAAACTGGCAAGTTGAGTCATAGCCACATGCCATCACCGTTGTCTATTTTACTAATATTTGTAAAATAGACAATACAGCATACATTTTGCGGAGTTGACGGAGAGGCGACTGAAGATGTCTGCGCCTTCTAGAACATGCTGATACCCCTTAACAACTTTATAAGGTGACAACATTCAAATGTTGTGTTAACGGTTTGTTCCTCTGTCCTAAAGTGGACCCAAAAATCGGTTAATGCAAAAAGCTCTCTCCTATAAAAGTGTGTTTTACGATGAGATTTAACAGATGATACTGACTCAGTCAGCATTATTTCCACAGGCAGCTTGTTGTAGAGCCATATTGTTTCTTTCCCGCTTAGTTCTAAGCCTGGACTCTCTGGCTGAGGGATTTTAAGATACGTACAAGCTCATATGGGACTAAAAAGTCAGAAGAATAGTATAGCTAGAAGACAGGCCATGAAGGGCGTTAAGAGCCTTCTTGTGGTCTTAAATTCAATAGCACTGTGCATTTAGCAGGTCTTATAACGTTATAAATCTGGATTTGTGTCAGCTGCAGGTAGTTTTAATGTTGTGCAGGAAGAGACAGAAGAAGGGGAGCACAACGGAGAGAGAAGAGATAAGGATGTTTACCGTAATGCGACATCAGTAGAGCTGATGGCAGATCGACACAGGAGTCAACACGGTTCAGGCAGATTAACTCGCAATAGGCTCATCTTCATTCATCGCCCTGCTTGTCGTCCTGGTGCGCGCGCACACACACACACTCACACACAAGAACGGAAATACTTTTTGTCTAATATTGGTGATTATTATTGAGGATCATCAAATTTTATGATGCAGGCAACTAAGATTTGATATTATCTTCCACTGTAGCCGTCGTTACAAGTCAATAAACAAAAACATTGCTAATGATTGAATGTTACACTTGGCAGGTCCGATCACGTTGTCATTGCGGTGTAATTTTCTGCATATTAAGATGATCAGATACCTGTACCTTTTTTGTAAATGGGATCTTTAAGGCAGCATAACTGAATTCACATAGTGTTAAATCCGGAGCTACACTGACTGCTTTTTATTCATGATTATATACTTTTCCCACTTTTGTTTGCTGTGTTTAATCTGGCTACAGCAATGGCACTGAACATGTGAGTCTCAGTTCTCTTAACAGGTAGTACATAATCAACCAACTACAGGAAATACCCAACAAATGCCAGGGTTTAAAGGGGCACTGCACTGTTTTTGGAGCTTGACCCGGGGCTAAAAGTAAGGTTATCTCGGGCTCTGATACTTTGAGCTTGATTCTTTTTGTATGTGTCTCTTCTGCTCCAAATTTATGGACGTGCAATACTAAATCACTGACGCATTTCTTTAAGAATGACAGTTAAACCTCTTACTGCATGAAACGTCTGGAATGATTTCAGGCAGGAAGAAATCAGGCAACTTGTCTGTGTCCTCAAATAGCCTCTATACTACTGCTAGAATATCTTCGAAATAAACCATTTTCTGCTTGTTTTTATCACGCTGGTCTATGTAAGGGTGTAGATTTAAGGATGAGTTTCTCTATTTCAGTTGAATTTCTTGTAGACTAGACCCTGCAAGGTGCACACACAAAAATGTCGGAATATATCTGAATTACAGTGCATTTCTTTTTCGTAACCATATGTACAAATTGTTTATGGAAACAGGCTGCCAGGTTATATCATCCAATGGATGATCTGCTTGTGACTCACGTGACTTTTTGTGTATGTGTTGACAGAGGAGCGTTTTCCGAGGTGGTCCTGGCCCAGGAGAAGCTGACCGGACGGATGTTTGCGGTGAAGTGCATCCCTAAGAAGGCTCTGAAGGGGAAGGAGAGCAGCATCGAGAACGAGATCGCCGTGCTGAGGAAGTGAGTGCAGTTAGACAAACACACACACGCATACACACACACACAAAACATAAGCCTCCAAATTCCTGGTTACCCGGGCAACTGTACCCCTCCCCACAGGTCACGATCCACAGCCCACCTACCACATATACACACATCACGACTGAAACTTCTATTTGTCTGAGCTCAACACAGCGTCACAATATTACTCACACAAATCCTGTAGGGAACTCTATTTGGATCCTGTTTCTTTTTGCTGGAGTTTAGTAAATGTAAATGTGAATGTACTAGTCTACGAAGAGGTAAAGTATCAACATCATTCTGAATTCATACGAGAAGAAGTCTTTTTGCCAGAGTCAGAAATGCACTCTCTCCATTGAAAGACATACTTTTTTTTTTTAAACTAAACTAAACTGTGAAAAAACACTCAAAATAATAATATATGAAGCACCACCACCTAAAATTACATATTCATTCATATTCACGATTCAACCCATCAGGGCCAGTATACTGTACTGTATATTTAACAGCCACCAAGAGTCCCATCACTGTATTTGTATATCACTGTATACGGAATGAATGTACGCCAGCAGTCGAGCAGACAGAGCCAGAAAAAGACACCAGTCTTGTTTGCGTTTGTTGGAAGCGATTTCAACTCGTTCTATGTGCTGCACGTGAGCAGATTTGAACTTGGATGCATGCCATGTTTGGATACACCATGCAGTGTTCAACACAGATCCATGACACTAGCATGCAAGGGAGGTAATTGGTGTACTTTCTACAAAAAAAGAACGTTCAGAAGAAGAAATAAAAATAAAAAAAACAGGACTTGGACAAGGACTATATGTTTGTCTCCCTCTTACACACAAGCATGTAACCACCCGATTACACAGAAATATCAAATTGCTGGGCTTCTGTGCGCTGTGGCAATAGAGATGTATTATTCTATTAGAGACGATAAAATTGGTCGTTCGGCTGCACTGTGTAACATTAGAGAAAATGAGAATGGCCTCCGCTAATGAAGGAGAGATTCACACTTTAATTTAGACAAATGAGCGTCACTTCTGTAAACACATGAGAGCATAAGTGAGCCGACTGGCGGCCTGTATTAGCCTGTACACTGTGAGACACCAGGTTGACTTTGGAGGGAACTCTGATAGATTACTTAACCAGGAAGAGGATGGTGTTCTCCCTCAGCAAATAGAGCTAACGCTTTCCGGGAATCTTGTGACCGCAGCTGGTGGAAAGAATTGGATGTTTTTGAGAAATGTGGTTTTAATTTGGAGGAAGACAAACACTAACAATACCACTCTTATTACAGTAGGTAGAGGCCAACAGCATCATCCTCATTTCTTCTTAATTTCCCATGGTAGAAAATGTCCAGGGAGTGTCCCAGCCCGAGTGCTAAAGAGAGCCGGTGTGCAAACCACTGGTCGTTATCAGTTTTCAGAAATTGTACCACAACAGTGATCGCAAAGTCTCCTTGTCAATACCGTAGGATCATTTTCAATATTTAAAAATTGATTTATTGTTTTAATCGGTCCAAAAAGTCAAAGGTATTCAATTTACAATTTTATATATATAACAGAAAAGCAGAAAATACTCACAACCGTAAAGCTGAAATAAGAGAATGTTTGTGAATTTTACTTGATAAATGACTTAATAGTTATGGATTATAAGAATTAAGTAACTTTACATTTCAGCTTATGTCAGAGCTAATGTTATATGTTTAATTAATAAATGCCACACATTACATCTGTTAGTGCACAGCAGCTCCATTTGTACAGCAGTAATAGAGGACAGATGCAGGAGAGATCCATGAATGAGAACTGGCTGTAGCGTAAAAGCCTAAAGCTAATGTATGAGAGGGTTTCTCTGAATGCCTCCTGGCTCTGCTCTGCCATTACACTCTCGTCATTATCTCAGGGCTCGAATACACATGACACGTGTGTGAGTCACGCCTCAGCTCTGCGGTGGGTCGCCTGCCTGCCGTCGCACAGGGTCGCACGCTCCATAATAAGTGTTGATCACCTGCTGTGCGCGTGTGTGTGCGCGTGCGTGTGTGAATCTGGATACTAATGTCTGGATTATAAAGCCACCCATGGTAAAACAACATCGGACTATTACTCTGGATTATCAGTTATGTTAATACATGTGGCAGAAAGGGAAAGGGAAAGCACAAATGTTTGCAGTTCAACAGCAATCAAGTGGGATTAAAAGTGATTTAGTTCTGTTAATGGGTGCATTGTGTGATGCATGCTGCAGCTATGAAATAAAACCCTTTTACCGATGGTTTGCCTTTGCTTTGCAGGATCAAGCACGAGAACATTGTGGCGCTGGAGGACATCCACGAGAGCCCTGACCACCTCTACCTGATCATGCAGCTGTGAGTCGGAAGTTTTGTGTTGGTTTTGTTGTTCTCTACTTGAGCTTTTGGCAGTGTTGATCAATATAGCTGTTGAGAAAACAGACCCCAAAACTCATCCCTGGGAGATGATTTGATTAGGTAATCTGGTGATAGTGAGCAATGTGCTGGAACTTCATTGGCACTCCAATGATTTTACACATGGAATTCAGTCAACTTGTCACAAGGAGTACTAATCGGCCTGTGAAAACTGTTGTATAATGTCTTCTGTGACTTTGGAAAAAACTAATAACCCTGATAATATCATATCATACCTCCAGTTTGTTCCAAATTGGAGATATGGGGGTTGGAAGAAGTGGGCATTTAGGAGGTAGGCATGGTCTAATGTAGGGCTCTCAAACCACCAACCACGTGCTGGAACCATCCCAAGAGACAATTTCACAAGGCCCTGCACATGTTTAGAATTTAATATTAAATCTGACCTTCACATTACTTTATTTTTACCTGATAATTGGCAATCCTTTTTGCACATTTAATATTTAGCAAGCTGCTGCAATCTGTGCAACATTAGAGTGTTTTGAGTTTTTTGTTCCCACAAAGTGTTCAAGTGGTCCCCCATAGGAGACAACAACCATGCCTGTATGTGGCCCATAGGTCGTTTGACTTTGAGACTCCTGACACATGACTAATGAAAATATGCTACAATATCTAACTGCATTGTGGGTAATGTAGGATACAGTGTTTTTGGAACTTGACCCAAATTATTATTTTGACCTCCGCTGTTAATCTGTCTCTTTGGGTAAGTGAAATGAACTATTAAGCAAACATGATGAGCGACAGGAAAGACTATACTGTTCCGAGTATTAGATTTTCAGTTGATGGATCACATCAAACAAAGAATCCTTTTATCCTTTATTTTATTTTATTTGAAGATTATTTTTTGGGCATTTATTTTGACAGGACAGCTGAAGACATGAAAGGGGAGAGAGAGGGGGAACGACATGCAGCAAAGGGCCGCAGGTCGGAGTCGAACCCTCCATATATGGGCCCCGGGCTCTACCAACTGAGCTACCCGGGCACCCAGAATCCTTTAATCCTGACAGATTTTTTGTTTTTATATTGAATCTAGACAAAATATACACTTGCTGTTTGTTGGGAGTTTTATCTTTCTATATTATATAATATAAGAGTAGGACTGCACAATATATAGTTTTTTTTATCGTTATCGCAACATCAACTGGCGCAGTATACACATCGCGAAAGGCTGCGACATATCGCGATAGACACTCCGATTTTTTTTTGTTTTAAAAAGAATTTCATTCTTCTTTTTTAGTGGTGCCTTTTATATTCAATTCAATGCTAAATTGTTCAACAAAAAATAATGTTGGGTTGGTGATGTAATTTAATGGATGCTGATGTTGACGATGGTCATTGTTGATTATAGTTTGTCAACTTTATAGGCTGAGATGGAATTTTTTCCTACCCTATGTAGGTTGCTCTGACTCTGCTATCCATGCACCTTGTACTGGTACTTATTTGTCCTCATACTGTTACGGTTGTGTTCCAGGACTGTGTGTAGAACTTGTATGTATTTATGTGTCTTGTTTGTGTTTGTACTTGCTGCACACCTAATCGCCCTTCGGGGACACAAATAAAGTTGAAGTTGAAGTTGAAGTGCAGCCCTATATAAGAGTAATTTCTTAGCTGATGAAGAGAGTACAACTTTGTTATTTGATTTAGATTGAAATAGTTGGTAGTTTACAGAGGGATTTCTTTCTTGAGTTATTCATAAAACACTTTATACACAAAATACTCCATCTCTGTCTTTCTCACACTTCATTGTACTTATTCACTTATTCTTCTGCACCCACCCACCCACCCACCCACATTTGGCCTAATCCAACCAACCCAAAGGCCAAGCTTTTGTTTCCAGATCTGTGTGGCAATTTATGATGCGGGGTCCGTCCCGCTACATTTTTAATGCACCTATTTCTACCTTTTTCTGAATCAAAAGTGCTGAAAATATCTTTATGTAAAGGGAAACATAGGGGACAATTCACTCTTCCCTCCTCTTTTGCTGGGGAAGAAACCACCTTAAATGTGCACATGACAATTATTCACCTCGATGATAAATTAATTCATTTTAATGAATTAATAAACCACTGGACTGTAATATTTCAGATGTGTTTGAGCAAGATTTCTGCTCGTGTTGAAAACTTTGTGCACATTCAATATAACTGTGCTGTCTGTGATTTGGAGGAGTTTTGTTGTGAGTGATAATAGGCTATTACAAGAATACAGTCACTATATTTCAGAAAATAATCTAGCTGCACCATAGTCTGCTGTGCATTACGTGATTGCTCTGCTGCTACGGTAGATCTCAGACTGTCTGATAGACACAGAGCCCTGTTTGAGACTCTGGTCTCTGAATGACACAACGTTTAGCTAGGGAAGTGGTTGTACGCTGCTCTACATCGGAGGTGGAAAACCGAAACTACTGCAGAAACGCACGGAGCACAAACACATCACGTCTGTCGCAGCATGCCCACAGCAGAGCGCGTCCTTTATAAACCTGAAGCTGCACAGACCACGGATGCCGCGCCGCTCATCTCTATGTTTACAGAGAAAGTGGACACTAAAGCGATGCACAGGTCTGCTTCAGAGCTCTCTGTGTTTGAGTCTGAACCGTAGACTGGAAACATCACGGCACAGGAACTTCAAACAAAATCATTCAGTCAACTTTTCAAAATACATTCAGGGCTACCGCAGCGCCGCGGTGAAGGAAGGTCTGGCAAAGCGGGACTACATTTATTGTGATGATGGACCAGTAGGCTTAAAGCTTATCAAAGGTTTACAGCACACAGAGCACGATATATTTTAAAAGACAGGCAACTCAAAGGCTGACAGTGTATCACCAACATAATAGTAACAACTGCGGAAGAAAACTGACAAACATGTTAGTGTTAGTGGCAAAACAGAGATCCACTTCAGCCGGTTGTTGTGGTGTGGCTGTACAGTAGTAACATTCTCACTAATAGGTTGATAGGATTTGGCTCCTAAATAGGTTACCGTGACATAGTTACGTCCGACCTCCTCTGATCATGGATCGTTTAACTGACATCACTGATATTTAATGGTATTCATGTATAGCTGCAGTGACATTTTCAATCCAGGCTACAGGTATCATGAATTCATGATGAAGTAATGCAGAAGTAATGTTAAGTTAATCATGATCACAGCACTACAATTCATCACAATATATGTACACTGCTGTGACTGTTCAGTTTATTGTTCTGTCACTTTAACTACAGATTGACCTGATAAAGAAGACATGAACATCATAAAAATCTGATTCAAATACCTTAATTGATGCATTAATGAATGTACTGTTACTGCATTAAGTCATGCGTGAGGCACTGTTAATCCTTGTACATTAATCATAGTTCATGAAGTACTACATGAATGAATTCATGCTTTTCACGGATGAAGTCGTGCATGAATTCATGATAAAGTGTCGCCTTTTTATTTGAGAACATTTCTATTAGTGGCAGAGCTGTCGTCAACCAAAGGCCCAGAAAACAAGTTAGATCCAGAATGCTTTAAAGCTAGAGTTTTGCCACTTTTGCTGAACAGCAGTTCATTGTAGCAACAGGTGGAAACTAGAATGGCACTCAGAGAGCGCAGACCCCCGCCAAGGCCGTTGGTGCATTCCCATTGTTCCCCAATCACATGAGCCATGAGATATGATTGGGAACTATTTTTCCGATTACTCTGACACCACATGAATGCAGCACAAATGTCCTATCTTGTAATGTTAATGGAAATAATTTGCGAATGCCAGTGGTGGAATTTATTCAAGTACACATTTGAGATACTTGTACTTTACTTGACTCTTTTCTTTTCTTGCCACTGCCTACTTCTACTCTGCTACATTTCAGAGAGAAATATTGTACTTTTTCCTCCACTACATTAATCTGACAGCTTTAGTTACTAGTTACTTTACAAATTAAAATGTTTGCACACAAAACACATGTAGTTTATAAAATACAAGGTTTTACTATAAATTAAACGACCCAATAATATACAGACCTACAAGTCCAGCTGAAAGGATTAGACCATTAAACACTTAGTTGATTGACAGAACTGTTTGGATCGTGGATTTTTCTGCATCGAGTACTTTTACTTTTAATACTTTAAGTACATTTACCTAATGATATTTACATACTTTTACTTAAGTAACAATTTCAATGCAGGACTTTTACTTGTAACAGAGTATTTTCACAGTGTGGTATTAGTACTTTTACTTAAAGTGCTCATATTATGCTTTTTGGTTTTTTCCCTTTCCTTTATTGTGTTATATTTCTTTTTTTGTGCACGTTATAGGTTTACAAAGTGAAAAAGCCCAAAGTCCACCCCAAAGGGACTTACCATCTCCAACAGAAAACACTGTTCACAAACAGTGTTAATTTCGTCAGATGAGACGAGACTAAATATGTTCGTCAACAACCTTTTTTTCCATGACTAAGATGAGACGATGACGAGACTGCGCCAATGTCCAAAAACGCTGACTAAGACTAAATTAACATGCATTATTGTTGACGAAAAAAGACGAGACTAAAATGTTTTGCATAAAATAAAAACTAAGATACAATCGTCTCTACTTTTTCATCATGAGATAGAATATTCAGCTGTTACCGAGACCCGGTGCTACGGCACCGACAGGTACTCTAACGACCGTTATCTACCGGACCGAATAGCCTGCGCTTCTCTCTGATGCTCCTAAACGGACGTTAGAGTCAACTGAAAACTGCAGCGCTAAACATCGCGCGCTAGTTAAACTACACTTGCTGCAGCAAATGCGAGCTTCGCTATACCGTTACGCTAGTTAACAGCAGGAACTGCCGAGTTAGCCGTTAGCTAGCAGTTAAGTTGCGATTTAAAATAGTAAAAGGTGACAGGCAAAGCGGTGTAAAGGTTTATCTCTATTTCCAACACCGGAGGCATGCGACAGTCTGCAGCTGCCGTTGTCTGAAAAACAACACATGTTGCGTTCACTTGAAATACGCCTCGAACGCCAGTTTCGTGCTGCATTTATTTTATTGTAAAATATCCTTTCCCCATGCAGTGGTTGTTTTTGTCGTTTACTGGTGAAATAAGGACGAGGCTCAATATTTTTGACTAAAACTTGACTAAAATGACGAGACTTTTAGTCGACTAAAACTTGACTAACAAAAATTTTTGCCACAAGACTAAGACTAAATTAAAAATAGGTGACAAAATTAACACTATCACAAACTGCTCCAAACAGCTCTATTGTAGTCCAGCCTTTACTTCAGAGACAAACGTGTGTCACTTTGTAACACACGTTATAATGCTCGCCTAGCTGCTAGCATGGCACTCCCTCATACTCTGCTTCTGACTGGCTAGTAGTCCTTACCTAGGTTACTGCGCATGTGCGACTCCCAACAAAGATGGAACAGAAGTGCGATGCCTCACTCTGTAGTTAAAACAGAGAGCTCAACACAGGGTGAAAAGAGGAGCTGCAGCAGTGTGCAGTACAACAAAAATATGGTGTTTTTTATGAAAATTAAACCACGTAAACCTATTCTGATATAACCTCTAAATACAATTATGAACCTGAAAATGAGCATAATATGAGCACTTTAAGTAAAGAATCTGAATACTTCTTCTACCACTGGTGTGTGCGCCCTGTGATTTGGATCCACTACAATATTTATTGAGTTGATTGAGCAAAGGTGCAGTCTATTGCTAATAACAAACAAAGAAGAATGCAGGTTTCTTCAGTCCAAAATGACTTACTGCCGTTAAAAACAAGACTGTTCTTGGGGCTAATTTGCACACCTAGCTTGCTAACAAGCTGACATAATGATACTAGATGACTGAAGAGTGGTCACTTTGCAGTCACAATGAGCACACAGGTCTGTTCAGTTCATTTAAACCACTCAAATGGTAAATTAAGATGTTCTTCCTACACGTGCTGAGAAGCGAAGCGTTACATCACCTGAAGTCCCTCTGTTGGCCAGCCGGCAGTCAAAGGTTTTACTCTGATTAAACGGTTTACCTTCATTATAAACCTTTCCATGGAGTTTCCTGTTGTCAGGAATAAACCAGTTAACAGAGTATTTGTGTTTCCTGGCCGGCTGCCACCACCTGTTTGTTGGGTTTACTACTGTTGGTAACATGAGAAGGCAGTAGGGATAAACCGATTACCATCCCTGGACGATTATTGGGGCCGTTTTTTGGCAGTTTGCAGATTATCTGTATATGTGTTTTATTTGCCTGATAACCGATAAAGTTACTGAATTAAAAAGATGTCTACTTGGGCTCGCCTACAGCTCTGTGTCTGTCCCTCTGCTTCAGTTTCACTCACCGCTGAGTCTGACTTAAAGGTACATTGTGTAGGAATTTCTCCCGTCTAGCGGTGAAATAGTATTTTGCATTCAAACGAATAGTGCTCTCTAGCGCCTCGCCTTTTCAAATGCGTGTTGCAACTATGGTAGCCGTTATGTACCAAGAAGCTATGACAACATGTCTTCCAATTTTCGCTTTTTAGGATTCCTTCTCCTGTGGCTCGGCATAAGTATGACCCTCCATTATGAGCTAAAGCGCAGTGCAGGCTTTCAAATTTGCCGGGGCGGTGACAAGCGCCTCTCACTGATCTCCTTCTCCATTTCAGCTGGTTTCAGTCACGTGACGCTGTCTCTGAACGAAAACGCGTTGCTAGTGCTTTATGTCCCTCTCAGTGATTATAGTTTTTCAAAATGGTGGAAACAACATGGATAAGAAATTCTTCGCTTACAAGGATAAGTCAGATCATTGGCAAAGGTAATTTTACACCAATGAGGACATATTTATGATTGAAGACATTGATTTTAGCTAATAAAATACTTAAAATACTACACAGTGTACCTTTAATGTCCCGCCCACAACACTATCTGACTCTTTTATTGGGTATCATGTTGAAAGTTTTGAAGTTATTTAATCATCGCTTAAATCATTTAAACAAAGTTTTGTAACATTCCAAAGTCTTAATTTTGACTTAAAGATTTGCATTTTCACTGTATATGCATATCTGTTCCAAATATCGGTTATCGGTTTCATTAACTACTAATGTTAGGTATCGTATCGTCCTTTAAAAAACACAAATCTTCTCTTGCACCTCATTTCCATCGCCTTTTGACTTTTCGCCTGCTCACTTACATTTTTACCTTTTTTCTATTCATGGAATATAGGTCAGTTGCAATAGTTACAGGGTCAAAGGTAACACCTGGGCTATAACCTTTCAGGGTGGCATTATCAGCATGAGGGATTTGTTGTGAAGTTTTGAAATGTTGTTTGTTTATGTGATTTTCTTTCTCTTTTTTTTTAAACTAGACTAGAGCTTTCAGATAATCTAAGAGACTACCTCACGTACCTTTGCTGTGCCACTTCTTATTCCAGATGACTGATGGCTTCACAGTGCCGTTTTAAGATTCTGCACGTCTTATGTTCAGACAGAGAATCGGAGGACACGCTTCACTCTGAAAAAATATGTTAAAATATAGAGGACTCAGTGTAAAAAGCATCAAAAGAGAGAGCGCGAGAGAGAGTAGTTTAGTCCCCCTTTTCATCTGGCCCCGGTGCTGCAGGCGGTTCTTCCTTCTGCTGTACACAGTAGCTTCACCACTTTACAAATCATCTGCTGAAACAGAAAGCAAATGTGTCCATCGTTTGCTGTAACTGGTGATGGCAATCTGTCATCAGTGCTTCAGCAAACATTAAAGCACAAAGTGGGGCTTTCTGCCGCATTCATTTGTACCAGTCACGACTGTAATAAGTAACCTCATGTGTTATAATTATGTGCGTTTATTGAGATGTCAGGGGTTTCATTTTCAACAGACAGGAATCTCATTGAGGTGCAAGGGTTCCTAACTATTTTCTGTGTAATTGCGGCGGGGCAGATCGATGCAGTCTGACAGCGCCTTCCTTCCCTCCCGTTCATCCCAGCTCGTCTTACGTAACCCTCCACCGCAGGGAGGCAATCAGTCCGCGCTGCTATGAAAATCGATGCAACCGAGTGCAACGGGGGCTTGATATTGATGCTGTTTGTATTGCCAATTGCATATTAGGAACGAGATTAAAGCACACGTACTGTAGCATAGAGAGAAACTGGCTTCCAACAAATCCAGAGGAAAGAGTTTCAAAGTACGCAGCATCTGACTGTGATGAGGCTGTCATCAAACCTCAGACAGGATATGTTGCAGATAAATAGATGTGTGGTATAATTCTTAGAATATAGTTTTCCATGGGGTTTTGATTTGCTGCTTGATTTCGCTGCTTCTCGCTCTGGGTTGTTTGCATTTCTTTAAACCAATCACAATCGTCTTGGGGCGGCGCTAAGCTCTGGACGCAGAGGCAGCAGCTCTGCAAAATAGTCTCGGGAAGGAACTTGTTTAGGTGGAACATTTGCACCCCACAAAAGAAAAATGCCACATACAATATTAAATGAAGTTACCTGTTCACACAATACAGTAACGTGAGCTGTTTAAATTAGCTGGATACATGGTTACACATCATTTGGTCTTACCAGTGTATCGCCGTGAGTACTTCTTCCACAGCAATCCCCACCAATCGGTCCAGAACGTCCTAGTTAGAGAGTAAATGCTGTAAACATATTCTTTGTAAATCTCTACAATCATTGTATCATATTCGGTAAGAGTTTTAATAGTATCTTGACAATATGATCATACTGTCTTGTCATTTTACAAATTCAGAAACTAAAAAAAAACTAAATTAGTTATTAAGGTTTTTGTATTGCATTTGTGCAGAGCTTTGTCTTGTGCAACTCATAACAGTATAATACAGCTCAGTGCATTTAACTTCAATGCAATGACTTGAACATCAATTTTGATTAAATGTCAACAAAATGATTTGCCATGTTATAGATAGATAGATAGATAGATAGATAGATAGATAGATAGATAGATAGATAGATAGATAGATAGATAGATAGATATGGAATGTCAATATTAGGATTGATTTCAGCCATATCACCTAGCCCTACATTTCTTTTATCAAGTCCTGTCTGAGGGAACATGTGTAAACCATTAGCTTAGCTACAATGCTAACTACGCCAAGTAAATTAGATCTAATGGTCATTTCGTTTGATATTGTGTTTACATAAAATGTTAGACTTTTTTTAATTACATTTTCTAATTTTTGGTTGTTGTTTTTTTCACTCTGAATATCAGACATTATTGTTTTCATCTTTAAAAAAGAAACATTGGATTGTGTAAACGACGGCGACAAAGATGGAAAAAAAGTCCAGGATGTTATCGTTCAGACAAAGTCTAATATGTCTAGTATTTTATTAATATATTAGAATGTTGTCAATAAGCCAGGCCAAACACAAAATCGGAACCCCTGTGCTTTAAGATTAAAATCAGTCAAACCAAATTATTTAAAGTGCTCACACTTAATATGACTACACTTTATACATCAAATAAAAGTGTTTACGCAGTTCACAATGTTTTCCTCGGTTTAGTTAACAATCTATTTAATGTCAGGAAGGTTGTGAGTTAGTCTTCACTAATTTTACTAAATAAGAAACAGCAGGGATTTTATTGGTCTCCCGTTATTTTAAATGGTGCTGCATACACAAATTCAAAGGAAGAACAAATGCCCCAAAAAGATCGAATTATTGATCTATTGCTTAACTACTGTCTCTCTGTGGTAATCAGGTTATGTGTACACAGATTAGGAGTTTAACAGTTAGTGTAACCGTAGTGTTGACGTGACAGTTTCCACTGAAATGCCTTAATCTGATCCAAGTGTTGGTGTAAAACAAACATTGACCGGATCAAAGAAAGCAAACCAGAGTAAGGGCAGCCTTTGAAACAGCAGGGCAACTGGGATTAGTTAGTCAGGTCTCCCAAGACTGTGATGGCTCTTCATCTCGTCCACTTTGAACAGCATGTATCACACACACACATGCACACACACGCACATACACGCACGCACACACACACACACACACACACACACACACACACACACACACACAAACGCACACACACACACACACACACACACGCTTGAAAATAAGGCTTGCTGTCAGCCATGGCCCATGATGCATAACTATCGCCTCCAGAGAGCGATAAGGCTGCCAGCTGCTGAACAGATGAGCTGACGGAGGAGAGATGGATGGAGGGAGGGAGGGTGAAACAGGAAGGAGGGAGGAACATTCAGGGTTTTTTCCTGGCTCAAAATGGGCTAAGCACAGCAGTAAGCATTACCGGTTTGTGTACAGTAAAGGCAATGAGTCTGTGTTACCTTATTTGACAGAAATCTTATTTACATTTGCCTGTTATTTCGAACAATTTGACAAACAAAATGTAAATTATGCCGAGTAAATGAAACCCCAATTAACAAAACTGGTTTTATTAATATTTATAAGTAATAAGTTTATGTAAGTTTATGTTCTGCTTGTTCAATGGTTGTTTGATACATTACTCTTAAACACATTTAGAGAGGATTTGAATTGCTATTTTTATTCCCAATTGTTACCATTTTGGTGCTGATGATTTTCCTTTGGGGCTGGTTAAAACCTCTGTGGGGGGGCAAAACTTTCTCTTTGCAGGAAAAACCCTGCCGTTGCAACAGTTATCCTGGAATAATGTTAATAACTGAAATTCATCCGTCAATAGTTACAAAGTAGAGATGACTACACCCCCAGAAACAGATGACTTCAAAAGGCCCTGCACACCTACACAGGTGTTTGCACTTATTGTGGCTCATTAGACTGAAGAGGGGACAGCGTAGGCCTTTTTCACACAAGACATCGTGACATGTCACAGAGGACGAATGACGGCAGAATTCCATTCAGCTGCTTTAGTTTCAGGGTCCTGGTATTGTGCGCGCTGACTCACTCCCACACTGTCACGACTTACTGGGACACTGGAATAGAATGGAGCCAGTCGTTAATTGATATTTTTATTTCAGCCTTTAATGGAAAGGACAGCCACATATGAAAGGGGAGAGAAAGGGGGGAAGACATGCAGGAAAATCGTCTAGGTCGGACTCAAACCCTGGACCTTCTGCATCGAGGCATACACCTCTATATATGTGCGCCTGCGCTACCAACTGAGCTAACCCGGCCACATAACACAGTATTTTTTGATGAAATAAGCGGAGACTGAATTGTAATGCTAATGTTATCATTAAGCCTATGCTATATGACAAATCAAAATGTTTGCTGTGGAAAAGGCCTTTTATGAAAGGTCAGGAGATTTCATCAACCAATAAGAACGACAGCGTTCCCGCCCTGACGGGTGCAACAAAACTACAACAACAACAAAAAGAAGAGTGATGGGGATGTCAGTGGCGGTGCTCTATTTGGCAGCGCCGACATGCAGCTTGTTGCCCGAGAAGCCGCGAGCAAAACGTGTTCTTCAGTCTATATGTTTAGCGATGCTGCTGGAACACATTGTGTTGTGTTTACGTGCCGCGCAGTGCTGTTGACTCAGGTCGGCAAAAGCAGCATCTGCCGAATTTAGAGCCGAAATGGGTTTACTTTAAAAACACAATTTTATTGTTTTCTACATAGAGCTCCAGAGCTACTGTATACCATACAGCAGGACTCTGGCTGCATGATGTGCATCCTTGATAGAATGTAGACTGCAGCTGTGTCCAAAATCACTCCCTCGTTCACTCATTCCCTACTCCCTACCTGTAAAATAGACACTCAGTACTTCTAGTGAGCAGTAAATTGAGATGTTAGACTCTTATAATCCTCATTATTTTGCTCTTTTGGTGAAGAGTTGTACAACTGTTATTTTCTCATCTATAAAATGAGACGCACTGCATTGTGGGATTGTTATTAGAATCAGAAACGTATGGACGCTTCCTTTTTCATTTTATTGCGAAACATTTGTCAGGGCACTAGGGAGAAGGGAGTTTACATTTTACAATCAAATAAAAAGGCGGACAGTAAATATAGTGTGCTATAGTAAATATGATTATATTCATATATTGTCAAGGTGCTTGTGACCTTTCCACTGGATATTTGAAGACTTTTTGTTGTGTATCAAATGAAAGAAGGTGATCTGAGTTAATTTGACAATCGCACAGCCTTATTTGACTGGCTGTGTGTATTGTGTGACAACGTATTAATTGTGTGTGTGCTGTGTGTGTTTGATGTGCGTGACCTTGTATGTGTGTCTTTGGGTTGTTCATGCCTTTGCACGTTTGTGTGTACATGCTTGCTTTTAATGTATGTGTGTGTGTGTGTGTGTGTGTGTGTGTGTGTGTGTGTGTGTGTGTGTGTGTGTGTGTGTGTGTGTGTGTGTGTGTGTGTGTGTTCTCTTGTGTGGGTGCTTCTATCTGACTGCCATGGTCTCTTTACGCAACCATGCAGCCTGGTGGCTGATCTCCTTTTTCTGTCTGTGTGTGTGTGTGTGTGTGTGTGTGTGTGTGTGTGTGTGTGTTTAGCCCTCTCTTGTCATTCCCAGACATGACTGCCTCTGAACAAGTCGCTGCCTTCTTTGAAGAGAGAGAGAGAGAGGATTAGCAATTAATTCTGATCTTTTTTTTTCAGAAAACTTCATTAGAGTTTAACGTCCACAGGCTCTAATCTGATTTGTTGCCGTGGCGACGCCCCCGCAGATACGCCACGCAACTCTGTGTGTGTGTGTGTGTGTGTGCGTGCACGCAGTTTGCCTTTGTGCATACTTGTGTGTCTGTGGTGTTGTACGTGCACATTTCTGGCCTCAAGTGTATGTTGGTGCTTGTGTGCATATGCCTGTGTGCGTGCGTGCGTGCGTGCGTGCGTGCGTGCGTGCGTGAGTGCGTGCGTGCGTGCGTGAGTGCGTGTCCGTCCTTCAGTAGTATTAACATGCAGTATATAGAGAAAACTATGTGAGCATTAAAACTAACTAAATTACTTTCCTCTGATCTAATGATTGTAGTGTTATTGAGTGTTATTAATGTATTATCTGCTCTAGCTTTTGCACCATTTTAGACACAGAAATGGTAATAATAATATGTGTACCTAAGTCTTGCACAAACCTAGGGAAAACACGGACTACTATTATTATCACTACTAGTATATATTAAAAGTACTGCTACCGTTTCACTGCATTTATTACTTACATGCTGCTTACATACAGTACGTCGGCACTTTTTGCTACCACTTGCAAATAGTCCAAACCTTTAGATTAGGTGATATGGAGAGGTGAAGGAGGAGGTGATCCTCCAGCAGGGGGAGCTATGTGTCTGTACAGCAGATGGTGAGCCAGTTCCCATCTGTACATACTGTATGAACACCTGAACAAGTCATGTCATGTGGTCTGGAGTCGTAAAACATCAAACTAAATATTGAAAGAATCTGCCACAGGGGAGAAATTACAGATAAACTGTTTTTTACTTGTGTCAAATGTGAGTGTCTTTTTTCTGCTTGCACAGAGCTGCACTGCAAGTATGTGTGTGTGTGTATATATATATATATATATATATATATATATATATATATATATATTTGAAAATGGAGCAGAAAAGTACTAATTTCACATAATTGTTTCAGTATGGTTTGTAATTTCTTTTATCAAAAAGCAAAACAGTCGTTTAGTCACAATTTGAGCTTGTCCTCAAAATTGTGCTACTGTGATAATAATGGGATTTCATTCATTTTTAAATCCAATCTACGTGTGTTCAGATCAGGACATGAAGGGAGTATAGCTGCATTACTGCAAGGTTTTGGATTTCTGTATGGGTAGATTTTTTATCATCTATTTTAAACACGTGAAATATTCTCATCTTTATGGTTTACAAAGCCACACACACACACAAACAAACACCTGTGCATTTCAGCTTCCCAGTATTCCAGGGAAATCTTTTAGTTAAAGCTTTTCTGCTGCTAATCTTCTTCTTCTAAACAAAACAAATAATCAAGCAATAATCTAAGAATTCTAGGATTTTTTTTTTTGGGAGCTGCATAGGAAACAGAGATAAGTCAGGACATTTGTAAAAATGGAAACAGTGTCCAGGATTATAGGAGGATGCATTTTCCAACTTTTTATCACACTTTAAAAAGCAGCATGTTACAAGGTATGGTCAACGCTGCAGCGTATATATGAGTTTTTTGTGTGTTTAGGTGTGAGGTAGCACATGGCTCACAGCTTCCACACACTCTTGGCTGGAAACATCTACAGCTCATAAATTACCAGAAATCTAGACCCAGCAACCCCCCCCCTCCCCTCCAGCCTTTTACCAGTTACTGCCATGTGTGAATGTGTTCCTGGCAGTTTGTGCATGCATGCTAATGTTTTTAACAAGCATACACTGACACACACACAATCCTTCTCGTCCTGCAGGGTGTCTGGCGGAGAGCTGTTTGACCGAATCGTGGAAAAAGGTTTCTACACGGAGAAGGATGCGAGCACGCTGATCCGACAAGTCCTGGATGCTGTGAACTACCTGCACAAGATGGGCATTGTACACCGAGATCTGAAGGTACTGTAAGACAGACAGACAGACACAGACAGACACACACACACACACACACACACACACACTTTACAGATGCTCACAAGTCTCTGAGCTAGCATCCAAGTCGACTTGGATGCTGTGTGTGAGCTAGAGTCCACATATTTAGCATTCAGCGCTTCTTTTGTCTGAAGTTTTTAAAGCCAAAGCTTCTGATGAATGGCACAGCAGCTGCCGGTGCGGTCAACGTGTTTGTTGTCCTCACGTGTGTCCGCGTGCAGCAGATTACGTTACGCGTTATGTGTTACGTAGGTAGGTTTGAAGGTTACGGTCAGCTCATCAGACATTTCCTAAAAATAAAGATTGTTCACAAGTCCCGCGTCTCGAGGTCGAGTCTGAAGTCTTTTGAGGACGAGTCTTAAGTCAAGTCTGAAGTCAATGTGTGTGTGCGACTCAAGTCCGAGTCTCAAACTCCAGTCCCCATCTCTCACACACACACACACACAGACACACACACACACACACACACACAAAAACACTCCCCACATTTTAAAACTACACGAGCGGTTCGTTCTCACTTGACAGCCGATGACTTACTGGAGCAATAAGAGCACTGTCTCGACACATGCAGTGAATTGTGGGTTAGCGTTGCGCGTGCCGGCTGTTAGAAGCGAGGGGATTGGTCAGAGCAAGCCCAATAAAAGAGGGTTGTGTCTGTCACTTTCTTTTA
The DNA here is from genome assembly GCF_010015445.1 of Perca fluviatilis. Classification (NCBI taxonomy): domain Eukaryota; kingdom Metazoa; phylum Chordata; class Actinopteri; order Perciformes; family Percidae; genus Perca; species Perca fluviatilis. The sequence goes on along the minus strand of NC_053134.1, from coordinate 20,470,850 downwards.
AAGTTGTATAAATATTAGCGGCTCCGATTTTTATTTTTTAACATAAGACTCTGACCAAAACAATCCTAAATTTAAAACCCATGAAAACCTCAAAAATCAAAACACTTGGTTCTCACTCTCATTCTCTGTCTCCTTCCTCCAGCCAGAGAACTTGCTGTATTTCAATCCCCAAGACGAGTCAAAGATCATGATCAGCGACTTTGGTCTTTCCAAGATGGAGGGCAGCGGTGATGTCATGTCCACTGCCTGCGGCACGCCGGGATATGTGGGTAAGTTAATCAGTCTTCCCTGGCCTCCAACAGTCCTCTACTTGTTTTCTGTTTCCCCTTGAACAAAGTCACCACACTCTAGTGTCCTGGAAACAGTTGGAGAAAAAAAAAAAAAAAAAAACTTCTCTGAAGAGACAATTAACTAAGTGGTTACGTCCGTCCCTTAAGCCTTCCATTCCTGCACGGCACACACATGTGATGGTGTGTCGACACCATCACATCTTTTTTTGAAACAATGGGTCCTTGATTTGTAGACAGAGGTAGACAGAAGCAGGTTTTTGTGCTCACCCTATCGGTGTCGTGGCTTGGTGATGGCGTTCACAGCTCCCACTGGTTTTTATGAGTCCATTACGTCACTACACGATGAACTGAGCTGTCTCTTTGGTTTCCGGCAGGCGTTGATCCAACCAAACACATGAAAAATTCAAAGAGCGCATGTTGTTCCCATCTGACACCATTCATGTTTCCCATTCACACACTTACACACGCTCACCAATCTGGCTTGTTACCCCCCGTAGAGTCAACATGAAGCCGAACAAAACTGATGCGTGTGCGCGTGCTTGCGGGCGAGTGTGTGTGTGTGTGTGTGTGTGTGTGTGTGTGTGTGTGTGTGTGTGTGTGTGTGTGTGTGTGTGTGTGTTTTGGTGTGTGTGTGTGTGTGTGTGTGTGTGTGTGTGCGCGCGTGTGTGTGTGTGTGTGGTTATAAGAGACAGATGTTCAGTGTTAACAGCGCACACACTTCCATGTTGGAGCACAAACAGACTGGTTGTTCTGACAAACAGCATACAAACTGTCATAAACAAATCTGTCACAGAAATACAGACAGACATTAAAAAAAACAAAAACTGTTGAAAATTGATTTTCTATTGCCGCCACTAGGCCAAATTTACTACACCCAGCTGGAGTTCATGTTGTGTAACAGTTCAGTATTTATGGTAGTTTTAGTTAAATCAGCTTCTCATAAACTGCCTGCTTTTTTTTTTTTTTTTACCTTTTGAAATTTGACTTTAACAAAAACTGCAGATCATAATGAGTCAGATATGACCAGAGTATCGAGACCGAGACTTTGAGAGGTTGAGACTGAGACAAGACCAAGACCAGACCAAACAACTGAAACATACAGTATATACACAACTTGCCAATATGTATAACCAATATTCCCTAAATCCCTTTGGGTTAGGGGTGAAGAGTTTTGGTACAGAGAGGCAGATTGATAACATCAGCCAGCTAGCTTCGCTAGCGTCACTTACACTTACCGTAGCTTACCTTTCTTTATGCTTCCTTACTTAGTGCAGATAAAAATGTGAGGTGGTCCCAGCTGTCTCAGTCAGCGTTACATTGCAGAATTTACACACTGCTGTGTGTTTTCTTTTTGCCTCTGAAAACGATTCTTTCTAAAAAAAACTCCAGCCAGAGTGGAGATTTTGGCATGTAAACTGCGACAAACGGAGGTTTAGGCAGCCGAGGAAGTGATCCGTTGCTGTTGTTGCTATTTTCGGGATTTTGATTGGTTAACGTGAGCTTGAGCTTCTCGTTACACTGCCACCTACAGGTTTGGCATGCTCTTGACTGCATATATACATGGGTACGTGTAAACAACAATCACTAAATTGCACAGGCAATTTAGTGATTGCCCTGCAGCTGTGGTCTTGACCGGTCTTGAATTAAAACCCAGAGTCCTCTTCATCTGAGACTGAGACAAGACCAAGTAAAAAGACCGAGACCTTCAAAAAGTAGTCTTGAGACCAAGACCGGTCTCGGGTATTACAACACTGCAACACATACACACACACACACACACACACACACACACCCTCACTCAGAGTATCCCACCAGCCGGGATTGGACTTTAAATGGTCAAATCCTCGCATCATTCTTGTTTTGCTTGGCCACATCGCATTTCCACTCCTGACAATGTGTGTCTAAATGTGACTCAGCTATATATATATATATATATAAAAAAAAAAAAGCCCTGGAACCTACACTACATTTTACTCCCGTATACCACAATGCAACGCGGTCGTGTTTTCCGTTAGGAGAAAAAAAAGCAGAAAGGACCCGCAAAAATGGGCTTTCATTTCTAAACAGTGGAAATGTGACATGCAACATATATGCAACCTTTCCTGAGTTTGTTTAAGGGACGTACTGCCTCCTTCACAAAAATAACCAGCGCATCTGCTGACGCAGTGATGTTTAGAAATATTCAGTGTAGTGCCCTAAATCTCGTTTGGTCGTTCCCTATATAGTTCACTGTTCCATAAACAGTATATCGGGAATAGAGAGTGAGGGAATGAGGTTTCGAACAGAGCTATTATTATCTTGAGCGTGAGGTCAGATCAGGGTTCAGAGGTTGATGGGATGCAGAGCGTGCAAGGTGGCAGAGAGGGAGGCACGCACAAACTGTCTGTCGCATGTCCGACAGGTCTGTGATGTGTAACGGGACACACATTCTGCCCTTACAAGGTTGGTGCATACATAAACAAACATATTAAACATTAATATGAAATAAACAAAAAATACAAAAACAAGTATATACAAAATAGCTGTTTAACATAAGAACAAGGAGGTTCAATGGGTTAAGTGCAGAATGTGTAAAAAAAATATATAGTATGTGCAATTGGCAGGTGGATCGTCCAGGATGGAGGTCAGTGGCGGTTCTAGGAAGAGGCCAAGGGTGGCCAGTGCCCTGTAATATTAAGCCTCGACCCCCCTTATGCCCCCCCTAACTGTGGCAAAGATTTTCATACATTTTTAACCCCACCTATATCCCCAAAGAGGGGATGTTATTCACGTGCAGTGATAAATTAAATGTAGGTTAACACTGAATGAGTATTCTTGTGTTCATGTTAAATGTGTAGCGTTAGTCCTTTGTAGAACCAAACCTACGGAGGATTGGTGGTTTGTTACACTTGTGCTTAGTATATTTGCTACCCCTAAAATCGCAGGTGGCCCCAGCCTGGCCCCTCCATTTCAAATGGTCTAGACTAGACTGGTGACTAGGGGGTGTCAGTGGGGGGTCCGGGGCCTTGTTAATGAGGAACTATAAATATAGTGTCAAAACATATCAGATTACTACCATACTGCATTTACATCATTTTTGACCCTGAACTCAGTTTGTGAAGTAGTGAGCATCAGGCACAATGACCTCAGTGTGTAAAAATGTCCTAATTCTGATTCCTGAAAACACAACACACACCTTCCCAATGAGTCAGGGTCGATCTATAAACAAAGCTCTGATTCAGCACATGTGCGCAAAGTTTATGTTTTGCCAGATACGATTGGTATTTCTTCATATCTTGCTGTGTGTGTGTGTGTGTGTGTGTGTGTGTGTGTGTGTGTGTGTGTGTGTGTGTGTGTGTGTGTGTGTGTGTGTGTGTGTACGGGTGCCAAATCTATTTCGATCCAGCCGTGTGTGTGTTTGTGACGTGTGTGTGTGTGTCGGTGTTTGTCAGTAATTGTCAAGAAAAAAAAAAAAATGAAAGTAAAAAATTGTTTCTTTTGTATCGTTTCCTCCGATTTACCTCCACTGATCTCCCCATAGTAAAACAATGGCACAGCCAGCGCAGAGCGGTTTTACCGCTGATCACTTGTAGGCGGCTGAAAAGATAAATATAGTCGCTAAATCATGACATCATTGCTTTGTTTGGGTTTTTTAATTTAGGTCTTTTTCATGTCAGTTAAACTTCTCGCAGCCGTGAGAACCTGTACCTCCCGCAGAAGATTTCCCACCATTAACCACACACAGACGTGTGATTTTAATTTGGAAAGACGGCGAGAGTCTGCACATTGTCTCTGTATTCAGGCTCATAAAACAGCTACATTTCCATGTAAAAATCGCACGGGAGTTTTAACTGGACCTCAAGCTGACAAGAATGGAATATGCTCCCAGTAACACAATCCCAATTTGAGCTCAGTTCTCCAAACACCAGGCTACTGCAACATGGAGTGACATTAGGCTCGTTTCGAGATAGGCCTGCGCCGAATCGCTCACCGGCGATCGCCGCCCAATGCGTGACGGTCAGATTTGTGTCCGACCTGATTCCCGATTTGCTCTGACGTCATGCACACGTGGGCAACGATAACCTCACGAGATCAATGTGGCCGCAGTTTTTCCACCGACTGCCAGACCCAGGGCGTGATGGGGAAACGCCTGGCTCTCAGGCAAGCTCATACATGGGTCTGGTAACATTTGAATACATCAGAATTGGACCAAACAGGATGTGAGTGTTTCTGTGACTTCCTGTTCAGAGTGAAGGCTGCCTGAAACGGCCGGAAACTGTCCGAATTGACCGCAGCGTTTTGTCCACGCCCACTGCTGCTGCTGCCTGCTCCCGTCCACTTTACAGGCGAGGCGCAGCTCATCTCGAACGAGCCTTTAGGTACATTAGTAGGAAAAGCAAAGCGACTGAGGCCCACCATTTTTTTTTTTTCTTTCTTTCAGCTCCAGAGGTTCTTGCCCAGAAGCCGTACAGTAAGGCGGTGGACTGCTGGTCCATTGGAGTGATCGCCTACATCCTGTAAGTACCAACTGCTCTTCTTTGCGTTACATCACACTGTACAGCAAGTGGTTTCATCCAGGCAGCCTGACTGATCACCAACACGTTCAGTTGCCGTCAGGCAGTGTTATAGCCAAGAGCACCTAAACCGAGACCATGTCATTACCAAGACCAGAGCATATCAAGACCGAGACAAGACCGAGACTTTGAGGGGTTGAGACCGAAACAAGACCAAGACCAAGACCAAACATCTGAAACATACAGTATATACACAACTTATATGTATAGCTAATATTTGCTGAATCCCTTTGAGTGAGGGGTGAAGAAATTTCTAAAGTTTTGGTACAGAGGCAGCTTGATAACATCAGCCAGCTAGCTTCGCTAGCGTCACTTACACTTAGCGTTCTTTATGCTTCCTATCCTTAGTACAGATAAAAAAAGTGTAGGTGGTCCCACCTGTGTGTCGGTTAGCGTTACATTGCAGAATTTACTCGCTGCTGTGCGTTTTCTTTTAGATGTTGTTTTGCGAATAAACTCTTTAAAAAAATATAATAAATATAATGTTAAAAAATTCATTTTTATTACCCAAAGATTTGGCTGACATCTCCCAGACAGCCAGAGCTTCTTCTCCTGTCACCTACATTAACTTTGGGAGTGTGTGTTAAGGAGGGGGGGAATGAGTCAAGTTATTGGTTGTACTTGAAGCAGGGTGTTTTACATCCAATCACAGTAATTAATAATCACAGTTAACACATAAATCAGGCGATGCACAGGCAATTTAGTGATTTCCCTGCAGCTGTGGTCTTGACCGGTCTTAAAATCCAATCCAGAGTCCTCTTCATCCGAGACCAGAGACGAGGCCGAGTAAAAATGCGGTCAATGCTGAGAACCGGTCTCGAGTACTTCAACACTGGTGTCAGGTTCACAGTTTACACGAGTTTCTCACCAGGAGCCACATTAACACCTCATGTCAGATTTTCTGACATTTTTTCTACCGATGGCAAGACCCAGGGCATGATGGGAAGCGCCTGTCTCTGAGCTGATCTAACAGCTGATTGGTTCAGGATTGACTCAACAATAAGAAGTTTTACGTAAAGTTATGTGTGTGTGTGTGTGTGTGTGTGTGTGTGTGTGTGTGTGTGTGTGTGTGTGTGTGTGTGTGTGTGTATATATATATAACTTCATATATACACTTATATATATAGTGACCTCCATCCTTCATATATACATATATACACTATAATCAACACATGGCAGAGTTCTGCTACTATCTTTTGCTGCGAAGGGCCAATTAGCCAGAACAAGTGGAAACACCTGTGTGATTGCGGGGTTATTGTAACTAATTTTGAGGTTGTAAACTAATAGAAATGGATAATATCCATTAATTTAGTCTTATGCTACGTTTACACGTGGCCGGCTATTTTCATAAACGGACATTTCAACCTCTCAGTTTTCAGAAAAGTGTTAGTTTATATGTACCCGTGTATATATACCGTCAATGCCGTCAAGAGCATGCCAGACTTGGAGGTGGCAGTGTAACGAGAAGCTCAAGCCCACGTTAGCCAATCAGAATCCCGACAGCAACAAATCACATCCTCTTTATCTCTCTCGGCTGCCTAAACCTCCGTTTGTCTCAGTTTACGTGCAAACGTGCAAACAAAGTTTTCCAAAATCTCCACTTTGGCCGGAGTTTTTAGAAATAATCGTTTTCTGTGATAAAAACGGGGTTTTCGTGTAAATGAGAGGCCAAACCGCAGGAAAATATCTGTGTCTTCCCTTCGTGTAAACGGGGCCTTAATTCAATTGAATAGACTTTTTACACAGCAACAACATTTAACTTGTCATAGCAAGGACAGCACAGGTGTTACTAATAACATTAACAATGGATCTGTTCTGTTCAAGTGTCTCATATCACAGTAATATCCACAAATGCACAAATGAAGATGTGTTCTCTCGACACCAGTTTAGTACTTGAGAGATCCAGCTGTGTGAATTTGTGCACGGAAATGTACAAATGTGAATTTTAGTTTGTTGCGCACAAATATTTAGACACAAGTGTCCAATTTTTGTTTCACTTCACAAAACCTTATTTATATTTGCAAATCTTATAAAATTGGAAACACACAGAATGACTCACCTCGAGCTTAGCTTGTATACACACACACACACACACACACACAACCACTGGCTGAGTGGGGATGTATTACTAACTTAAACACCACCTCCACATTCTTTTCATTAAGCTAAGTAGCATCAATTTGTTATGCTCTAGCAACTGCAATCAAAGTTTGCAATGCTAGTAAACGCTAATGTGTGCATGGAGCCTTCTGCCCTCAAAGGTAGCTGAACTTGAAACACTTTCCTTGGTACCACGTGTGTGTGTATTTGTTGATTTTTCCGTGTGTGTGTGTGTGTGTGTGTGTGTGTGTGTGTGTGTGTGTGTGTGTGTGTGTGTGTCGTCATCAGGGTCAGATGGAGCTCTGTGTAATGGCCTTGTATGGGCATGGAGCTGCAGGCTGGACTTCTTTTTCTCTGCTTTTTGTTTTTCTTCTGCCGTGTCCCCCCCACCTTTTACCACCACGCACACACACACACACTCACACTTTTTTTTGTGTGAGTGTGTGTGTGCACGTGTTTCAGTGTGCGTGAACAATAAAACCTCCAACATCCGTGTGCTAAGCTTACTGTTATGTGCATAAGGTTGCATTTGTGTGTGTGTGTGTGTGTGTGTGTGTGTGTGTGTGTGTGTGTGTGTGTGTGTGTGTGTGTGGCTGACTCTTGTTGCAAAGATAGGTAGGTAGGTAGGTAGGAAGGTAGGTGGGTGGGTGGCTGGATGAATAGATTTTATTGTCATTCAACTGTACATACAGAATGCACATATGAACGAGTTTGACAGCACATAAATATTAATATTGCACAAATTGAAAGGTGTAAGCCTACTTGCTTTATGTCAGTACATCTGATCTATATCTGTTTAATAATCAGTTAATGACTACCTCACACCTCCACACGGGGATCAAAACCAGCTATCACAGTATGGTACAGAACGGCCAACTACAGCAGGGCACTCTGCAAAGGTCTCTCACTGTGTGTCTCTCTCTCTCTCTGTGTCACGACCTTCTTTTTCTATTATGGACATTGGTGAATTTTTGGTGTCACAATATGTTTCTGTATGTGAACCACATGTTAAATTAATCTTTTTCTAAGAAAGTGGATGAAATTAGGTTTTGGTGCAGCTGCCGTCTTAGTAGAGTGTGTGTGTGTGTGGGGGGGGTGAAAGAGAGAAAGAGCAGCTCCCTGCTGGCAATTAGCACAATTAGCGTTGGGATTCAGACCATGTTAGCTTTTAGCTGCTGCTCAGGTGGAAAGATCACATCAGGTAATTAGCCATGATAATCACCTGGGATCTGTGTGTGTGTGTGTGTGTGTGTGTGTGTGTGTGTGTGTGTGTGTGTGTGTGTGTGTGTGTGTGTGTGTGTGTGTGTGTGTGTGTGTGTGTGTGTGTGTGTGTGTGTTCAGTTGGATGGAATGGTGAGTGACGGCTGAGTCTCCAACCAAAAGGGAAGCATCTTATGACACCACGCAGACACTTAGTTTCTTCCTGATGTGTGTGTTTGAACATTTGTGTGTGTGTGTGTTGTGAGTGGGTTTAATGGAGTGGAGGGTTGGCTGAGTGACAGATGAGTCTGTAACTAAACGAGAAGCCAGAAAAACAAACGGAAAGCCTTACTTTCCTCACGGCAGGCAGACTCCTTCTTCCTTTCTTCCCGGTGTGTTTTGCTTTTATTCCGTTTGTGTGTGCGTGTGTGGGTATTGATGGAGAACGGCATTTTAATGAGTTTTTATCAGAATCTCTTGGTGCATCCAGAACTTTAGTAATGAGGTGCAGATGATGTTTTTGGTTGAGCAGCAGCTCAGCTGTTGGTTCAGTTGGCTCATTATGGAGAATCAGACTGGAGCCTGAAGCTTCAGTTAGAACTGAGAACCAGATATCTAATGTTCACCCGATTAAGATGATACAGCCAACTACTGCCAGGACTACGAATAAAAAGAGGCTGTCACATTAACTCCTGCTGGACCAACATGACTTTGTCCCCTGCAACAAATACAGGCAAGAAAACCATTAACAAACGGACACAATTTGCCGGATACTGATACAAATCCCGTGAATGGCAGATATATGCAAATTGCATGCAGTAAACTGTTTTATAGAGATGTAGAGACAAAAAAACTGAAAACATTTTGTTCATGTATACCGGTGGTTATAATATGGTTGGAATCATCAATTTAGACAGCGATATTTTGTAAATGATAACATGATTATATGTTCACATTAATATTCTACCAAAGGTCAATATAAAGTAATATAATATTGCCCAGGTCTTATCCAGGGCTATGGGTGTTCATGATATATTGTTACCACTCTTATCAACAAGTCATCAGAATGAGTAAATGAATGTACTGTAGGGCTGCATTCATTAATGAATAAATCCATTACTTTAATGTATAATTGTTTAGTCTCTCATACTGGAATTGGAAGATAGTAAAAAAAAAAAAAACACCCATCAAACTTGCCAGAGCTAACAACTTCAAATAACTTATTTTGTCCAACCAATGATAATACCACTAATTGTTTCAGCCCTAAATGAATGACTGTTTTTTAGATAAAGCAATCAGTAAATGAACTTATTTTGTACAGCATGAAATGAGTGAAGTGAGTTAGCAAATGACTTGATGACTGAATGAGGAATAGACTAAATGAAAGACGTAATGAATGAATGAACGGTTGACTAAGTACGTGTCTTGTCTGCAGGCTGTGTGGTTACCCTCCGTTCTACGATGAAAACGACTCTAAGCTGTTCGAACAGATCCTGAAAGCCGACTACGAGTTTGACGCACCCTACTGGGACGACATATCAGACTCAGGTTAGTCTTCTTCCACCTCTTCCTCCTCCGCCACCTTCTTCTTTCTCTGATTCCTTGACCATTTTCCCTTCCTCCTCCTCCGTCCACCACATATGGACCACACAGCACCTCTCCATCACGGCCTGACAGCATCTGCCTGGAATGAAAGTATTTGGGAGTGTGTGTGTGTGTGTGTGTGTGTGTGTGTGTGTGTGTGTGTGTGTGTGTGTGTGTGTGTGTGTGTGTGTGTGTGTGTGTGTGTAAACACACTCACACAGAATACACAGGCTAACAAAAGGCTAAAACTATATTAATATTAATTTACAGTCAGAAATGTTAACGTGTGTGTGTGTGTGTGTGTGTGTGTGTGTGTGTGTGTGTGTGTGTGTGTGTGTGTGTGTGTCGATGGGGATAAAATAGCATTTATGTGCTGTCAGGTAAAGCCTTGTTTTCAAAAGTGTCAGGTTTCCTCTTGAAGCAAAGATAGCAGAACAGATGGAAATCTCCCAAACCATAGTTACGTGGGATTTTGCAGATTTCTGCTATTTTGTAAGAAATAAAATCAATTAATCCATTTTGGGGTGTTTCATTTTTCACCTTAACTGAAGATGCAGCTCTCTTTGTGGTGACACGTTTCAACCATTGTAACCCACTGAAACCCGAACTCAAAAAGGTATTGTTGTCAAATTAAAGATCTTTTTACCGTGTTAGGGGATGACAGTGTCACCAGTTTGGTCCAGACTGAAATATCTCAACAACTGTTGATGGACTGACATAAAATGTTACACAGACAGTCATGTTTCCCAGAGTATATGATTCTTAGTGACTTCAGCGATCCCCTGACTTTTTCCTCTAGCGCCACCGTGAGGTTCACATTTGGGCTTTTGAGTGAAATGTCTTAACAGCTATTGGATGGATTAAATCATTACATGCTTTCACACATTCAATTCAGGATGATGCATCAAGCATCATCATCAAGTTGAAATTTGGATTGTTTATGAAAAACCCCTGCAAAACTAATTATATATGGTATAGCCGTAAGGGTGTTTTATACTTCTGCGTCAACTCCACGCCGTAGCTTCGCCGTCGCTCCTACGGCGTTGTGACCCCTTTTCAGAGTTCTGCGTCAGGGTTGCTTTGCATGACGGTGCATTTCACCGCCATAGCGCTAGGGGGTGATAAGTCTGAGGTTTTTTGCGAGGTGTCTGCCCAGCCAGTTTATGTTACGTTAGCAAGCAAACTTTAGCACAACTGCCCACAAAGTACTGCTTGCTGGCGAAGTGCTAATTTCAAAACGTTACTGACATATAGACACTTTACAAACAGATAACCCCGTCATTGTAACCAAAATATGTCTGAGTTTATTTGCGAAGCTTATGTCAGTGAACTAGCATGTTGCTACTCCCCACAGTAGGCTGCTTGAAACACCGACTATCAACACACAGGACGAGTTGACCAATCACAGTCCTTGCGGTCTGCGTCGCGTCGACGCAAAGTTACAAAGTTTTGGAGGTGCTCGTCGAGCTACAGCGGAGGGCTCGGAGGGGGGTTCGTGGCGACGCAGAGGGGTCTGCGGGGGTACGCCATCGATTCGACACAAAAGCATAAAACATCCTTTAGCTGTGTTTAGTGCTAATTAGCAAATTGTAGCATGCTAACACACTAAGCTCATATGATGAGCACAATAAACATTATACCTGCTAACCATCAGCATTGTCTTTGGGAGCATGTTAGCATGATTACCAGAGGCCTGTACTACGAAGCAAGATCAACATGTCCTGGATTTCTTTCAGTAATCCGGCTTCACCTAACCTAACAACCGCGGTCCCACATAACCTGTACTACGACGCTGGTTATCAACTAGTTCAGATCCCAATCCAGCGGCGCGCGCGTTCACATAAAAGAGGCGGTGTTTGGGCACCACGACTACTCGCAAACATCTACCAGAGCCGCATGTTATATATAAGAAGAGCAAATTATAATTCTACATAAATATGAAGAACACAGACTCGGTTTTACAGGGAAAACGCAATACAGTCACTGCTTCCTAAAACAGGAAGGAAAGCTGGCAAAAAAAAAAAAAATTGCCGATCACGCTGTAGATGCGTAAATTAATCTTATCAATATCAGTTCCCCATCAGTCAGGACGAAGATCTGACCATAATTACACTTGTGCTTTCCATAAACTGTCGTTGCTTTAGCCTATTATTTCAGTTGCAACCCTGGCAGTGGGAAGCGATCGTGAGAGCAAATAAAAAATATAAAAACATAATTCAAACCGATATACGCATTGGCGACACATGGCTCAAGAAGCCGATATGTAATTCCCTCCCATTAAAATATATATATTTCATAAAAATACCCATCAGGGAATGTCAACAGGGTTGTCGGTCTCTAAATGTTTTAACTTTTATGAGCGCACCCCTCTCTCCCTCTCCCCCTCTCTCTCACTCTCTCTCTCTCTCTCTCTCTCTCTCTCTCTCTCTCTCTCTCTCTCTCTGCACCGAGCTCCGCCTGATCTTCTTTAAGAACGGTGACGTCGTTATCAATCTATTGATTGGTCAGTAGGCGGTGCTTTTACACCGGTTGATCTCTGATCTCCAACTTAACCTGCTCCCGACCAGGTTAGGTGTTCAGCATGAGTTACCACGGCGATTGAACCCGATAACAACTAATCCACCTTCGTAGTACAGAAAATCCTGGGTTGAGCCTGAAGTTAGCTCGTTAACGCCAAATCCTGCTTCGTAGTCCAGGCCTCAGGTTTTCAGCAGACGCCAACAGCAGCAACATTTGCACAAGCAATTCAAACTGACTGAAACAAAAAAGATTATTTGTTATGTGTGTCAGAAATATATTTTTTAAGGCAGATTACACAGAGTTTCCGCAGGGTCTTAAAAAATCTAAAAACCTCAAAATTGTAGGCCTTAAAAAGTCTTAAAGTATTGTGTCCTAGGTCTTACATAATTTTGAACAATTCTTAGATTTTCCCATGTCCATGTAACGCTACCCCTATAGCTTATTGAAATGTTTTTTTTTATTCCGTGGTGTTGTAGTTCTTTCTTTCGCTAGTCCAACTTGCTGCATATGTACAGGTTATTATTACTCTGTGTCGCTTTTATTCAATTTTAATACTTTTATTTACTTTGCAAGTACTTTTGTGACTCTGCATTTTGTTGTACTTTTATGTCGTGGTATGGGTCTTACATTTCATTCATAAAGGTCTTAAAAAGGTCTTAAAAAGTCTTAAGTTGGACTTGTTGAAACCTGCAGAAACCCTGACAAAGAATTGTTTCAAAATGCTGTGTCAAGTTGGTATGGTGTTTTGTGGTCTAAAGTTATTGTTTTATTGCCCTTTCAATCTTTTTTTTTTTTTCTCTCCCAGCCAAGGATTTCATTGGCAGTCTGATGGAGAAAGATCCAGCCAAGCGTTTCACCTGCGATCAGGCACTCAGACACCCCTGGTGAGAAACACACTCACGCAGAATGTCATACACCGACTAACAAAAAGGCATACAATCTATACAGATATTAATTTACAGTCAGAAGTGTTAACAGAGACTTCGTGTGTGCGTGCGCGTGTGTGTATCAGGATCGCCGGGGATACGGCACTCTGCAAGAACATCCATGAGTCAGTCAGCCGACAGATCAAAAAGAACTTCGCCAAGAGCAAATGGAGGGTAAATTTTGTTTACTGCAGTTTATTCTTTGTGGTTTTGACTCTATTGCAGCATATTACTCCAGTACGACTCCTGAAACGATTGTCTGTCTGTGTTTTTAGAAGATGAATCACTCTGTAAAAGTTAAAACCGGGCCCACCACCATATGGCCAGGAGTTAACCTTCATCATCCACTTTTCCTCCTACAGGTCTTAGAAGAAGCGTGAATAGCCCGCAGCCTCCAAAAATATTCCTGTCTCTTTAAGAACTGCTCCTCGCACAGTATGCCATTTCCAGCTCTGGGTGTTAATAGCACATCCAGCTTGTGTAATATTTAAACCTCACATGTTTTTAATCCAAGATAAACTGCAACAGAAGACACTATCATGGTATTTGTGCACTAGTTCATCAAAAGCAGATTCTGGTCTGCAACCTCAAAGCCATTATGAAATGAAAAATCACCTTTTTGATCTTTTCAATGACGTAATATCCTTAATAATCCTTAATATGATCCCCTGCTGCTCCACAGGACATTGATAGTACGGAGACCTCATCCTGAACCAAAAGATAAAAATAAAACCATCACAGAGAAGTTCTGCTCCTTCCCGCCTCTCAACTGATATTCCTTTGGTTTAAACTTCTGAATGACCCGCTGCCGTTATGTCACAAAACATCTTATTTTAGAGACCCGTAATAAAAGATGCTATTGAAATGTAAAAAATAAATAAAAAATTGTCTTCCCATTTCCTACCTCTCTCCAGCAAGCGTTCAATGCCACCGCCGTGGTTCGGCACATGAGGCGGCTGCAGCTTGGCAGCAGCAGCATGGGGAGCAGCGTGGACGCCTCCAACCCACCGACCAGGCCGAGCCAGACGCAGAGGCCGGCCCAGAGCCAGAGCCAGAGCCAGGCGGGCCAGAACCAGCCAGCTCAGAGCCAAAACACCGGCCAGGCGGCGCAGAGCCAGAGCGCCAACACAGCCGCCAGCAAAAGCTCTTCCATAGACAACAACATAGCAGCTCCCCGCAAGGAATGTGAGTCAGTAGTATCAGTAGCACCAAAAAGTCAAGAGAACATATGTGTAGTACACAAAGTTAATTACTTGTCCAAGTATAACCAAGAATTTGGAGAGGCCAATCTGCCACTGATATTGTATGTTTATTTGTTTTATCTCGAACAACATCAACATACTGCAAAAGAAAAAAAAACTGATAAATACACATATATAACAAATAAAACAAAATCATATACAAATCAGTCCAAATCTATCAAAAAAACAAAAAGGATGAGTTCGACAAGGAGCAGGCAGAAGCACAATGCTTATAAAGTCCTGCCCCTATTTACAATATCATAATATTACATACAAAACAACAACATACAACTATACACTGTGTGTACATTGCCATTTATATATTCAGGTCACCGTTCTGTATTGGTCAAGTATTGTTTTCTTGAATCTATTTTTGAACTGTATAATATTATGGCTCTGTTTGATCTCATTGTTTGGACCATTCCAAAAGGTCACCCCACAAACGGAAATACACACGCTTTTATATTGCACGTGTGCCGTGTTATTAAAACATTATTTATCACTGCTGATCCCTCTGCCGACTCTTCCCTCTCAGGTGCAGCTGCACCGGCCACGCCCTGCAGTCTGGCGTCTGCAGCCTCTTCTCCCGCCGCCGGGGCAGAGCTGAACCGGCCACATCCCTCCGCGCCCGCCGCCCCGGTGCTCACGGAGACCAAGTGACGCCAGGTCCCGCGGGGAACCAGTTGGGAGGCCACGGCGCTGTGAGGCAGAGAGACGGAAAGAGACGGAGGACGACAGGAGAGGAAGAGGATCCCCCCCCCTCCCCCCTACCCTCTTCTTCTTCGTTCCTCCATCTCCTCACTGCATTTCTACTTGGATGCGCTCACCCTCCCCCACACACCCCCAGCAAGTTCCCCGCCCTGCTCCCGGGAGAGCAGAGGACTGTTACCACTGCCCCACCGATTCAAGCCACACCGCGCCGTACTGTACGCTCGCCCGCCAATCACCAACCCACCCACCGGGACGCCGTGTGGGGATTCCTCCTGACTCTTCGTTAAGGAAGTTTGTACGGCCGGCTGTGATTGGTTGCTGTCTAATGATGAATGGGGCGTCGACTGCTGCGAGCTCGAGCAGTTAATTGGTGGTTGACAGTGGGGCCGGTTGTATCATATTATTCAATGTCAGTCAACATCAACTTCCCTCTTGTATCTGGTCTTTCCTTCGACACTTTATTTAGCTTTTTTTTTTTCTTCCAAATTAGGTTTGACTGTTGACAATTGGATTGGTTTTTTTTGTTTTTGTTTTTATTATTACGGTTAATGTTAAAGATGGTACGTGTAACTTTTAAAAAGCAAACCCATTTTTGTCAATTTGATAGTGCTACTTTGGTATAATTACTGGAAATAATCACGACCCTCGCAGGGACGATTAGTCACGTCCAGCAGATTACCTCCAAATCTGACCTGGTGGCTGATAGGTCTTCTTAGGGATGATGTGATTAGTTTGCGCTAATTGTACTAATGTAGCAAACTAATGTGACGATGATGTCATGTGAAAACGCTACATATTGCACCTTGGAGACCTTTTATTTGATTTCAAACTTGATTGATTTATATATTGACCATAGAGATATGTCAGATATTTGTAAGATTTGCCGCATCATCTATGTTTACTGAGTAGAGATTGTAAATCTTTATATATATATATATAAAAAAAAAAATTTTTTTTTTTTTTTTTTTTTTTTTTTTTTTTTTTTTTTTTTTTGTTACTAAGGAACATGCAGCAGGTTTAGAATAGGATAGGATAGAGGTATTTGCTGGAAACTGCCTCCAGTTGAGAATGTTAGCGACTACACGACAGCTTGGGGGTTGATTTTCCTAAACTAAGGAGCCACAAGCAGCGCAGTGCAGTTTCAAGATGGCTACAAGACATGCTACAGAGCATCTCGAGACCCCAAACTGCTTCCCACGTGGGTCCTCAGAGTATTTGGCTTGTGTGGAGACAAGATGGAGAGGCTGTCGCCTGCCGCTTTTCCTCCACCCCCTTCCTCCAAAGAAGCCTTTTTTTTTTTTTGCACCGTCAAGCTGCACCCAGTTCAGAAGTGCTCAGGGAAAACTGTGGCTGCACTTTTCCTGGTTTAGGTTGTTCCGTCCAGGCGTCGTGGCATCACAGTTAATGATCCAGAGCTCAAGGCGTTAGCTGCGTCCCCATTGCAGTGTTGTAGTGACTTCTGACATGAATATTGAAAACTCAGACTTGGGCCCAGATTATTCCATGGAGGACTCCAAGGTTGTTGTTTTTTTTTACTCGATCATCTTGCAGAACTTGTTCCACATTTTTTTTGGCTATTCTGTATTTTGTTGACGCAATCCCCAACCCTGGAACAGCGCGTCAGAGCTCTTTGCTTGACGGGATTCGGACAGAAGCGCCAAAACAACATGGAGGATAGGTTAGTTCTTGCTGTATTCGGGGATCCCTTCCTTTATCAGTCCTTCCAGAAAAATGCGGAGGTTTTTTTGTGATTATTGCGGGCAAAAATCCTTGATAATGCGGCACGTTTTCTTAACATTTTTTTTGACATTTATTGATGAGGAATAACCCCTTGAGATGAACCATCTCGTTTTCGAGGGGGTCCTCTAGTTCAAATACAGAATTGACATAGACCTTACAGCGGCAGTCAATCAGAAAACAAAAAACAAAACACACAAAAAGGACAACAACAATAAAGAACAACAACTTACTTTACAATAATAGTAAGTGCAAAAATACATGACTCATACAAACAAAACATTCACTCATACAAGACTCTCCAAAGGTTGCTCACTCATCCCTCAACAATGTAAACACATAAACTATGTGAAATATGAAATATAAAATATATGAAATATAAAAAAAAAAATGCGATGGAATATGCGGGATATTTATGCAATTTTATGCAATGAAATTGCGGGAACTTGCAAAAGTTGAGGGAAACTGCAGTTTGATTAAAAAGAGGGGGGAAAAAAAGTGATTCTCCAACACCCTGCTTTTCGATGATGTTCACGTCGCGTAATTACGTCACTTCATAACGTTCCCATGGCAACGGGGAAATGGCTGCTCTTGTGTGAAGTAAACGCAAACATTTTCAACTTTCTGCTAAGATATATGGGACTTTTTTTGCAACGAAAATGCAGGGATTATGAAATCATGCAAGCCCCGCATATTTTGCGCGGAAATCGGCAATTTATGCAGCGTATTTGAAAAAATTTGATTTTGATTATGCATTGAATTATGCGATCGCATAATCGCGTTTTTCTGGAGGGACTGCTTTATGGCCCAACAGCTCAAGCCCCCCTAAATTTCCTCTCAGCCCCCCACTAAAAATTAGAATAATAAAAAAACGACGTGTCTTAGTGCTTCAAGTTAGAGTTTGCGAACTTGTCCGTTAGTGACAGAGGGCAAACAATGAATATCCTGTGTCGCTGTCGCCAATGCTATGCACCTGTAACCCAGTCAAGGAAAGTTTTATTTTTTATTTATTTATTGTTTACACCTCATTATCATTTCAGTTGACTCTGGTATGAATGACTTAAGTCCGCAACTTGGGAGTCCCTTTTTTAATAATGCTAAGTTCCATATGACAGACTGACTTTGTTTGAATTTGTTCTTGATGGAACGTTGTCACGACTCTGACCCATGACTGCAGCAGCCTGGATCGTGTCACTGCTTGTAACGTCTTTAGAGACATTAACTCAGAGGGCAGAACTGTACGATGTTGGGTGACTACCTACGCACACATATCAGATTGTCATGATGCAATTCTTCTGATCCCTTTATTGTGAATTGTAGCCAAAGACTAGTGCTAGGTAGAAAGACAATTTGGTTCATTCTACTCGATGAATTGGGGGAGAACAGAACAAGACAGGAAGCTGTTTGAGTTGGACTACAACTAAGGGCTGAACTCTAGCTGCAAATTTTTGTTTGGAGAGAAATGTATTCACCTTTGATCCCTTCCTAATCTGTTGCCATTTACCTTTTTATTAGCTACACGGAGTGCTGCTGAAAAACAAGTGAGACCACAGCTGGATAAAAGGCAAATGACAGTAAATCAACACTCACCCAAGCTTTCTGGAATTCACTTTTGGCTCACCGCGGCATCGTGTGTATTAAGTTCCACCGATTTGGCACTGAAGTTGACTAAAACAAACCATGACAAGGCATTTGTGGATGCCGTCCAGTCCAAATCTCTCGCCCTCCTTTTCTGTGTTCTCAGTCTTTTGACAGCAGCACCTACGTCCTCCAATAAGCTCTGCAAGGATAAGTCCAGTGTGTTTGGATTTTCTGCTCTTTCCCACTGTTTCCTAAACCAAAAAAGAATGTGAGTCGTCGAAATTGTCAGAAACCTCTAATCACACGGGAATTGTCCACCTCGTTCCTATGTATGGGGCTCCAAACACTCACACCGAGATCTACTGTGTTGTTGTTCAAGCACTTAGGCAGAAAGTGTGAAACTTGCAGATGTGGTAACAGCACCGACACGGTTGATGCTTTTAGACGAACCATTGCAGTTACTTTAGGCACGTTGTCCTAGCAACTAATCCGGTCATAGTAAGAGTTTATGTTCAATAGTTTTGTTAGGGTTAGGTGTGTAAGAAAAAGGCCAGTTAGCCTGATTTATTTGATTTTAAATGTGCAGTCATAGAGAAAAGCTAACGCTTCAGTGTTTTCTTACTGATTTACAACACCCACATGCACTACACCGTTCACCTTTCAGAAATATATATTCATTCTGACGTTTTTACTGTGGGGTCTTGTGTTACATGTGTCTCTACTAACCTAACTCTAAAGTCAATCCATGTAATTATCCATGTGTCAATGAGGGGAACTTTTAACCATGCAAGGGCTTTATTCCAATGATCACCTTAATCTAATTATTCACTGTAACCATGTATAGTGTACATCCCCATTTGATTGCTATGCATTTTTTTAAACATTTGTAAGTGTTGTCAATGCTTTTTCTTGGAAGTGGGATCAGGAAACAACATCAGCACCTATAGTTTAAAAAAAAAAACAGCAACTTCGTTTGGGGGAATAGTTGCAAGACACAGAATCCCTGCCAGATCTTAGACAATTATAATCACTTAACTATTCATTATTATTATTACTATTATTAATGAATGAGCTTCATTGTAAAAGTGGTGTACCAGGTTTCTTCTCTGGCACAAAAGCTGTTAACCAATCGACAGCCAACACTGTAAGAATATGTTTGGTCAAATGTGATTTGGTCCACTCCAGTGTGGACTTTTGGGTTTACGAATGTATTGTGAGGCAGGCTGAGGGTTCAGGTTCATGCTGCTCTGTTAAAAAAAAAAAAAAAAACTGTTTTCTGTATGACTCTTCCCATGTTAAAGATGCTACTGTAAACTACTACTGGACTGTAAATAGATTGTGAATATGAATGATCATTTTCAAGATAATATTTACAAAAAAGTTTTGCTGTTAAGGCATGTGAGAGTGAATGAGTGAGCGTGTCGAGGGAAGTTGATTGTATTCTCTATGGAATGTTTAATGTAAAAACAAAACCAACAAAAAAAGCAAAAAAAAAAATCCAGAGCTACACAGTGCAGTTTAACGCCATTTGTGTTCCACCACCACTTCAGTGTCAGTCCAACTAAAAGCATCGTTTACTGAACTCAGGCTTACGTTTTTGCCATTCTAAAGGAAGAAATCCAAAGCTGTGACCGACTCCGAAACACACTGTTAAGGACGAGGGGTGCTCTCGTCCACCCTTTCCCCTTTGAGCTCACACTCCCCTTTTTTTTTTTTTTTTAAAAGAAGACGCCGTCACAAAAGATGAAAACACAAGCATGTCGAAAAAAGTGCTTCAAGAAGTCAACTTCACCATGAGTGTTTGCGTAATCTTATATGCCCTTGTATGATGTTAGTATCTCTGTAATATGTAAAGATGTACCCAGGTTGAGAGTGTAAAAGTCCACAAAAAGCTGAGTTTACTCAGTAGAAGAGTTTCACTTCTACAAACAGTTTTGATAGGCGGAAATAATCTCATCTCTCATTGCAACACAGCTAACTGACATTCAAATAAGGAGGGCTGGATACCATGTTCCAATGGAAGTTGCTCTAATGCTGCTTATGAGAGTGACTTCCAGCTGATTTCCTGCATAACATGTGGACATGGCATGAAAATAATTTATTAACAATAATTTGAGACTTTTTTTGTATTGTACCAAGTGGCAAGGAATGTTGTTTATTCATTCATACCGCTTACATTTTTGCTTTAACTTACCTAGTTAGCAAAGCCGAGCTATAAAGCTAGTTGGAAATTCAGCTAGGCTAAGTAGCTAACTTAGATAGCTTATATAATGTATTCCAAAAGTCAAAGGCCAGCCCTGTTGCTTACTTTGATTTTAAGTAATTCGAGTAGGCTATATGTAGCTATTGGCTATGTCCTATTGGCTATGTACATTAACTTACCTAGCTAGCAATAGCCTTGTAGGGCTACTTGGAAAGCTAGGTAGCTAACTTAGATTGCTTTGTGTATATATATTGTGACCATTTTATCCCAAACGAGCAAAGGCTAGCACTGTTGCTAACTCTGCTTCCAAGGAAGTCAAGTCCATAGCTATTGGCTATTTTCTTTACTTCTAGGCTACATAGTTAGCGGTGGATGTCATGCTTAATTCTACACATTAATATATTTGCTTTGTTGGCTCAGAATTCTTCTTCTAGTGAACTAGACAAAGATGTGAGTTTACTTATATTGTGAAAGTTTCGGTGTAAACTGTTGCCAAATACTTTAGGAGTCACAATAATAGCATTGTCTCTCATTTTCTCAAAAGGTTGTAAGCATTAGTAAATCCAGTGCAAAGCTGCCTTGCTAGCAGCTGTGCTTCGGTCTAGCTAATGTTAAAAACCTCAAGATTTAACTCAATTAATAGAAGAAGAAGGAGAGGAAGACATGCCTTTATTTATCCCGTAAGGGGAAATTCACATTTAATTTAATGAGAGCAGCTCTGCCTCTGAGAATTGTTTGTAGGACTAAAACTTTATACAGTCTGCTTTTTTTTTGGGACCCAGTGTCTCCCTGTGGGTGTCCTCGTCCAGAGCCTGCTGAGTTGTAGCTGGCTGTATTGTATTTACTCTCTGCATGTGACCACAACAAATTCCCATCCTGTGCACCGTCACCACGCCGACGACACCCATGTTTCTCAGAGCGGGCACCGCCTGCCGCACTTATTGTGCTGTGATGACGATTATGATGATGATGATGATGATGATGACTTTCTGTTAATGGGGCTTGTATATCAGATGCCTTCGACAATCATGTGCACATATCAGAGTTACCATGACAACGCAGGGCAGAGCGACTGATTGTGTTTTGTTTGTCTTTCTCCTGGAATAAATCCTGAATGATGGTAATATATTTTTGTGTTTGGGTCTGAAAAAAATAGGGCTGGCTTATTAGTACTACTTATCTTATTAGTACTACTTATTAGAATTAGGAGTACATTTTTGTGTGTGTGTGTGTGTGTATTCAGTATTTAAAAACTTGCAACTACAGGATCCATGCGCGTGGACATAAAGCAGACACCAGACCCACTTGAACCGACATATTGTCTGGATATGCGGCACGGCAGGTGTTTAGCAGACAGAAGACAGATGTTGCAAACACATAAGGCACATGTTGCCTTTAATAGCACATGGGATACATTATTAGGCGTAAAGCATTAAACACATTGTCTACAGATGTTATTTCCCCATAAAAAAGAAATGTGTTCAGCCTCCTTACACTTCAGTAAAGGATTGTGCAGTTGAAACTAAGGGTTCAGGAAGAGTTCAGATAAAAACCAGCGGCGGGGAAAAAAACTGAAAAGACTACTCAGGAGTTCTGTCTAATTATTGTTTTTTTCTGGGACAGCAGTTCCAAACATCTTTGAATCTTCACAGCTGCAAACCTATTGGCTGAATTAAGCAAAACACATTAATGGTTAATGATATTTTGACTTTGAAAATCAACATTTGTGAATTATTGGAAGGTGCGAAATAAGCTGCTGTTTTACAACATCAAATATTGGAGAGTTTTTGCTGTCTGTGTTGATGGCCAGAAACACAGAAACAGCCACTGTGTGTGTTAGCAAATGTTAGCATACGTTAGCATGCTAGCACACTAAACTAAGAAGATGAACATGATAAACATATACCCGCTTAGCATCAGCATGTTAGCATGCTTACTTTTGCATGGCTTAAAACGCTGCTAACATTGCTTTGGAGTCTTATGCTGCATTCACGTGGAATCAGGCGTACCGAATATCACTGTTACTGTACGTACACACCGCCGCCGACTTGAGCTTCTAAAGATACCGGAAGTCATTCATTTTCAATGGAAGCTGGCTTCTCTCAGCTGCAAGGAGCGTCAAATCTGTCGGCGTCGCGTTTTGAGCGTCCAGAGCGTCAATCAGAAAGTTGAACTTTGGTCAACTTTATGGTAATGAGCTATGACGCGGTTCAGCGGCAAACCGCGGCAAACGGCAGCAACCAATCGGAATATAAACGTCCTTCGCGCTGGCTGATCCCAGAGAAACATACGATGTAAACTTGTGTTCCTACCAAGACATTAGTTCCATGAAAATGAAGGAAAATCTGATAATCGGCGTTGCTGGGTTCCCCTATCATTTATGATATGACGTTGTTTGCGTATAGGGACCAGTTAACGTTACCTGCCGGTCACATGGTCTCTAAACAGTCCGCTCACGGTGAAGTCCTGCACGGATCAACAGCTGGCAGCTGCTCGCTCTGCCTGCATTCTGCTGCGGTTCAGCGGCTAACGAGCGAGCTAACTGCTAACAGACACTGCCGCGACCAACAAACAATACCAATTCTGTCATTATATATGTAATTCATAAAAGGTTTTGTAGTGTCAGTGTGTTGGCCGTGCAGTGGCTGCTTGTGCTTTTTCTTCAATCGTGTGTTGAACATGATCGAAGAACGCTGCCACGTCAGAGCGGCCAAAGCGTCAATAAGCTTCCCCGTACTTTTGGACACGCGTCCTTGACAGGGCGGCCAGAGCTTCTTTGCAGCTCAAGTCGGCGGCGGTGTGTACGTACAGTTAGTGGATGAGAGCAGGACGGTAAAATTAGATGAACCTAGCAGAGAGTAACCGTAACGGTAGACGGGGTCGTGTAGTCGGTAACCCAAAGATTTACGTAAGTCTCGCGAGATGGTTGAGGTTAGGCATTGGCCTTGAATGGTTAAGGTTAGAGAGGTCGTTGAGCAGCAAGTCTCGCAACAGTTTTTCGCAAATCTAGGATTACCATTTAGACGTGACCGGTAGGTGGCATTGCCGTCCAAAGTTAACGTATTTCAAATAATTTTTTTCGTCCATTGACTTCATTTGCATTGGTGCCGTATTTGAATTTCACTCTGCATTCTGAACACAGCTTAAGAGGGAAGAAAACAACGGGAAGGTGCTATATCAACATTAGCTGCAGGCTACCCTCTGCCCTTCTATTCCCTTTCGACGCTATAGTTAATAAGCCAATATACATTGCTTGTATTTAAAAGCAATCTCGACTGGAGTGACTTCCTGCAGCTTGACATGATGTCGAGTTTTTCCTGCTGAGCGCGTTAGCCTGAAGGTTTGTATTTGCTCACCACAGATACCGAAAGCTGTGTTAAAATCGGTCTGGTATTAGCAGAGTTTGGCCCGGTGAAGCTTTCCGGTGGGTCAAGTCAAGACACTTCCTCTGCCTTTCCCTCCGTCTCAGTTGGAGTTTTTCCTCCTGACTGCCCGTCTATCTCGGTTCTGCACTGAGAATACGCGCACACTAAATACTCATTCAAAATGATTCATCCCTCTAACACAACACACACACACACACACACACACACCCCAAAGCACTGAAATGAAAATTGTGAAATCAAAGCATTTCAAATCCCTTCGACACTCATGCACAATAACATGCACATGTACAGCATCACAGGCTCAAACACACACACACACACAACGCACGCACGCGCACGCAGCAAAGCAGCAAAATTGTATTTCTGTTAAATCAAAATTGCCTGTCATTTTCACAAAATCGTATAAACATGCCCGCGGAAACTTCGCACACGCACACACACACACACACCCACACAGCTTGTTGACTTTGGCTGTCAAGCTGTAAGTGTGTTTGTGCTCGGAGTCACTGATCTCTTTGCTTCTTAAACCGATTTCTCCTCATCTTTAATTCAGGACTTTACCCTCTCTCATCCCTCTCCTCCAGCCCTTCTCTCGCTGCAGGCTTCCTTCCCCTCCTCTCTCCTCTCTTCCCCCCAGAGACATGTTGCTTTGTTCCTTACCAAGCAGCGTATATTTATTCCATAAAACTAATTGGCTAAAAAAAAAAAAAAAAGGCAGATCATCTGAAACGGTGTGATAACACACAGTTTTTAATAGAAAAAAATAAAGGGGGAATTGGAAGTGCGCAAAGACCATCCGTGTCATTTGGGCCGACAGTTGTGAATTGAAACAGCAGGGGGGTGACGTGATGTTTCCCCTCCACTGTCTGTTTGCTAGCAGTTAGTACGCTACAAATTAAACCCAAACATTAAACCGTGTTGAAAATCCTCTCACAGGAGGCACAATTACACCAGCGAGGCCATAAAGAAACATTTTACTTTTAGAAAAAGATTCTGGTGTGAGCTTATGTTCTTTTAAACGCAGACACCCAACAGCTCAACATCCTCTCTCGACCATAAACAGGAAATCTGGTAGACCACGGTGAATCAGGCCAGAACTGTCACCTGCTCCAAAGTGTCCACGGTGCAGCGACAGCTAGCCGTTTACTCTAAGTGATGTGTTCACTGTCTGTGACAGTATGTTAAGCCTACTTACAGTGCAGCGTTGGGGCCGTTCACTCACCGTTTATCGCAAGAATTAGACATGGAGTCATCACACTGTTGATTATTTCGCTGTCTGCCCTCACTGCTCACTGTCATCTGAATGGATTAGTTGGTTTAGAAGTGACAATATATTTCCTCGCCACCTGTGCCAGCCCTTCTTTTATTTCTTTCTTTGTTTTCTCTTGGCTTTAATTGCTTCATACTGTGCACTTTACCTGCACCATTTATTTCAATCAAAAGTTAGTTGTTTTTTTTGTCTGGAGACCATTCGAGTTTTTGAGTAAACATGAAAGGCCTCGGGAAGGAACTTGTTTTGGTGGAACGCGTGTACGTTCAAAGGTCGTTTTACTCGTGCGACAGAAAACTCAGATTGGACAGATAGTCTAGCTAGCTGTCTGGATTTACCCTGCAGAGATCTGAGGAGCAGTTAACCATAGTCCTCATGAATCCACCGGAGTTTAGAAGGCCAACACGAAGAAAGAGGAAGGTGACGAAGGAAAGCGAGGGACATCGGCGAAATTTCCGCGACGAACAATCCCGGAAGTGGAACGTCGTATATCGTTTGGGTCCTTTGTCAAGCAATTCTGTCAACAGTACAGCGTGGGTTGTCAGATACAAAGTCTCACAACACTTATTCAAACAGTTTTTTTTTATAGTAAGTTCCTGTATTTCTTTCAATGATTCTGTTCCTTGGGCAACATTTTATGAACAAGCTGGTCC
Source organism: Perca fluviatilis (assembly GCF_010015445.1). Taxonomy (NCBI): domain Eukaryota; kingdom Metazoa; phylum Chordata; class Actinopteri; order Perciformes; family Percidae; genus Perca; species Perca fluviatilis. The sequence goes on along the minus strand of NC_053134.1, from coordinate 20,444,895 downwards.
CAGGCAGGTGGGACTACACTAAAACCCTTATGTACCCTTTACAAACAAGCTGTGAAAGTTCTTGACAAAAAAACCAAGAAACTACCATCACTGCACGATTATAAAAAAAAACACAACCTATTAACCGTTGACAGTTTTCTCTGTTTTGCAGACATGTGCCTGATGTATAAATTGACCAATGATCTTGCACCAACCCCACTCAAGCAATGTGTGTCATTTTGCAGAGTTAATGTAAGGGTGTAAGAGGTGACTGTTACACTCAATTTAGGAAGACTAAATTTGGTCAATCAGCTTTTTCATTTACTGTAGTAGAAAAGTGGAACTTAATTCCACTTCACATTAGATATTGTGTAAGTCTCAGCAGTTTTAAAATGTCCTTAAAAACTTGGCTGAAGGCAAATCAACTATGTGATCATTGATCTTTTTATAACATGGAATGTATATTTTGTATTCTGGTTTATATGTGATGTAATGCTTGTCACATGTTGTTTGTTGTTTACCTGTTTTGATAGTATTGTCTGTCCTTTTATTCCCTTGCCCAGGGACCACAGATGTAAATTAGCTGTATAGCTAACTCTGGTACAGGGCCTGAACTGTGCATGGTCCCTGACAAATAAACTAATAAAATAAAAAAATAAATACAAATTCAGGCATGTGAGAGTGAATGAGTGAGCGTGTCGAGGGAAGTTGATTGTATTCTCTATGGAATGTTTAATGTAAAAACAAAACCAACAAAAAAGCAAAAAAAAATCCAGAGCTACACAGTGCAGTTTAACGCCATTTGTGTTCCACCACCACTTCAGTGTCAGTCCAACTAAAAGCATCGTTTACTGAACTCAGGCTTACGTTTTTGCCATTCTAAAGGAAGAAATCCAAAGCTGTGACCGACTCGAAACACACTGTTAAGGACGACGGGTGCTCTCGTCCTTTCCCCTTTCCCCTTTGAGCTCACACTCCCCTTTTTTTTTTTTTTTTAAAAGAAGACGCCGTCACAAAAGATGAAAACACAAGCATGTCGAAAAAAGTGCTTCAAGAAGTCAACTTCACCATGAGTGTTTGCGTAATCTTATATGCCCTTGTATGATGTTAGTATCTCTGTAATATGTAAAGATGTACCCAGGTTGAGAGTGTAAAAGTCCACAAAAAGCTGAGTTTACTCAGTAGAAGAGTTTCACTTCTACAAACAGTTTTGATAGGCGGAAATAATCTCATCTCTCATTGCAACACAGCTAACTGACATTCAAATAAGGAGGGCTGGATACCATGTTCCAATGGAAGTTGCTCTAATGCTGCTTATGAGAGTGACTTCCAGCTGATTTCCTGCATAACATGTGGACATGGCATGAAAATAATTTATTAACAATAATTTGAGACTTTTTTTGTATTGTACCAAGTGGCAAGGAATGTTGTTTATTCATTCATGACCTTTACATTTTTTGCTTTAACTTACCTAGTTAGCAAAAGCCTTATAAAGCTAGTTGGAAATTCAGCTAGGCTAAGTAGCTAACTTAGATAGCTTATATAATGTATTCCAAAAAGTCAAAGGCCAGCCCTGTTGCTTACTTTGATTTTAAGTAATTCGAGTAGGCTATATGTAGCTATTGGCTATGTCCTATTGGCTATGTACATTAACTTACCTAGCTAGCAATAGCCTTGTAGGGCTACTTGGAAAGCTAGGTAGCTAACTTAGATTGCTTTGTGTATATATATTGTGACCATTTTATCCCAAACGAGCAAAGGCTAGCACTGTTGCTAACTCTGCTTCCAAGGAAGTCAAGTCCATAGCTATTGGCTATTTTCTTTACTTCTAGGCTACATAGTTAGCGGTGGATGTCATGCTTAATTCTACACATTAATATATTTGCTTTGTTGGCTCAGAATTCTTCTTCTAGTGAACTAGACAAAGATGTGAGTTTACTTATATTGTGAAAGTTTCGGTGTAAACTGTTGCCAAATACTTTAGGAGTCACAATAATAGCATTGTCTCTCATTTTCTCAAAAGGTTGTAAGCATTAGGTAATCCAGTGCAAAGCTGCCTTGCTAGCAGCTGTGCTTCGGTCTAGCTAATGTTAAAAACCTCAAGATTTAACTCAATTAATAGAAGAAGAAGGAGAGGAAGACATGCCTTTATTTATCCCGTAAGGGGAAATTCACATTTAATTTAATGAGAGCAGCTCTGCCTCTGAGAATTGTTTGTAGGACTAAAACTTTATACAGTCTGCTTTTTTTGGGACCCAGTGTCTCCCTGTGGGTGTCCTCGGTGCCAGCGCTGCTGAGTTGTAGCTGGCTGTATTGTATTTACTCTCTGCATGTGACCACAACAAATTCCCATCCTGTGCACCCACCACCGACGCACACCCATGTTTCTCAGAGCGGGCACCGCCTGCCGCACTTATTGTGCTGTGATGACGATTATGATGATGATGATGATGATGATGACTTTCTGTTAATGGGGCTTGTATATCAGATGCCTTCGACAATCATGTGCACATATCAGAGTTACCATGACAACGCAGGGCAGAGCGACTGATTGTGTTTTGTTTGTCTTTCTCCTGGAATAAATCCTGAATGATGGTAATATATTTTTGTGTTTGGGTCTGAAAAAAATAGGGCTGGCTTATTAGTACTACTTATCTTATTAGTACTACTTATTAGAATTAGGAGTACATTTTTGTGTGTGTGTGTGTGTGTATTCAGTATTTAAAAACTTGCAACTACAGGATCCATGCGCGTGGACATAAAGCAGACACCAGACCCACTTGAACCGACATATTGTCTGGATATGCGGCACGGCAGGTGTTTAGCAGACAGAAGACAGATGTTGCAAACACATAAGGCACATGTTGCCTTTAATAGCACATGGGATACATTATTAGGCGTAAAGCATTAAACACATTGTCTACAGATGTTATTTCCCCATAAAAAAAGAAATGTGTTCAGCCTCCTTACACTTCAGTAAAGGATTGTGCAGTTGAAACTAAGGGTTCAGGAAGAGTTCAGATAAAAACCAGCCTTGGAAAAAAACTGAAAAGACTACTCAGGAGTTCTGTCTAATTATTGTTTTTTTCTGGGACAGCAGTTTCCAAACATCTTTGAATCTTCACAGCTGCAAACCTATTGGCTGAATTAAGCAAAACACATTAATGGTTAATGATATTTTGACTTTGAAAATCAACATTTGTGAATTATTGGAAGGTGCGAAATAAGCTGCTGTTTTACAACATCAAATATTGGAGAGTTTTTGCTGTCTGTGTTGATGGCCAGAAACACAGAAACAGCCACTGTGTGTGTTAGCAAATGTTAGCATACGTTAGCATGCTAGCACACTAAACTAAGAAGATGAACATGATAAACATATACCCGCTTAGCATCAGCATGTTAGCATGCTTACTTTTGCATGGCTTAAAACGCTGCTAACATTGCTTTGGAGTCTTATGCTGCATTCACGTGGAATCAGGCGTACCGAATATCACTGTTACTGTACGTACACACCGCCGCCGACTTGAGCTTCTAAAGATACCGGAAGTCATTCATTTTCAATGGAAGCTGGCTTCTCTCAGCTGCAAGGAGCGTCAAATCTGTCGGCGTCGCGTTTTGAGCGTCCAGAGCGTCAATCAGAAAGTTGAACTTTGGTCAACTTTATGGTAATGAGCTATGACGCGGTTCAGCGGCAAACCGCGGCAAACGGCAGCAACCAATCGGAATATAAACGTCCTTCGCGCTGGCTGATCCCAGAGAAACATACGATGTAAACTTGTGTTCCTACCAAGACATTAGTTCCATGAAAATGAAGGAAAATCTGATAATCGGCGTTGCTGGGTTCCCCTATCATTTATGATATGACGTTGTTTGCGTATAGGGACCAGTTAACGTTACCTGCCGGTCACATGGTCTCTAAACAGTCCGCTCACGGTGAAGTCCTGCACGGATCAACAGCTGGCAGCTGCTCGCTCTGCCTGCATTCTGCTGCGGTTCAGCGGCTAACGAGCGAGCTAACTGCTAACAGACACTGCCGCGACCAACAAACAATACCAATTCTGTCATTATATATGTAATTCATAAAAGGTTTTGTAGTGTCAGTGTGTTGGCCGTGCAGTGGCTGCTTGTGCTTTTCTTCAATCGCGGTGTTGAACATGATCGAAGAACGCTGCCACGTCAGAGCGGCCAAAGCGTCAATAAGCTTCCCCGTACTTTTGGACACGCGTCCTTGACAGGGCGGCCAGAGCTTCTTTGCAGCTCAAGTCGGCGGCGGTGTGTACGTACAGTTAGTGGATGAGAGCAGGACGGTAAAATTAGATGAACCTAGCAGAGAGTAACCGTAACGGTAGACGGGGTCGTGTAGTCGGTAACCCAAAGATTTACGTAAGTCTCGCGAGATGGTTGAGGTTAGGCATTGGCCTTGAATGGTTAAGGTTAGGAGAGGTCGTTGAGCAGCAAGTCTCGCAACAGTTTTTCGCAAATCTAGGATTACCATTTAGACGTGACCGGTAGGTGGCATTGCCGTCCAAAGTTAACGTATTTCAAATAATTTTTTTCGTCCATTGACTTCATTTGCATTGGTGCCGTATTTGAATTTCACTCTGCATTCTGAACACAGCTTAAGAGGGAAGAAAACAACGGGAAGGTGCTATATCAACATTAGCTGCAGGCTACCCTCTGCCCTTCTATTCCCTTTCGACGCTATAGTTAATAAGCCAATATACATTGCTTGTATTTAAAAGCAATCTCGACTGGAGTGACTTCCTGCAGCTTGACATGATGTCGAGTTTTCCCTGCTGGGCAGCGTTAGCCTGAAGGTTTGTATTTGCTCACCACAGATACCGAAAGCTGTGTTAAAATCGGTCTGGTATTAGCAGAGTTTGGCCCGGTGAAGCTTTCCGGTGGGTCAAGTCAAGACACTTCCTCTGCCTTTCCCTCCGTCTCAGTTGGAGTTTTTCCTCCTGACTGCCCGTCTATCTCGGTTCTGCACTGAGAATAGCGCACACACATTGAATGCTCATTCAAAATGATTCATCCCTCTAACACACACACACACACACACACACACACACCCCAAAGCACTGAAATGAAAATTGTGAAATCAAAGCATTTCAAATCCCTTCGACACTCATGCACAATAACATGCACATGTACAGCATCACAGGCTCAAACACACACACACACACACACGCACGCACGCACGCAGCAAAGCAGCAAAATTGTATTTCTGTTAAATCAAAATTGCCTGTCATTTTCACAAAATCGTATAAACATGCCCGCGGAAACTTCGCACACGCACACACACACACACACCCACACAGCTTGTTGACTTTGGCTGTCAAGCTGTAAGTGTGTTTGTGCTCGGAGTCACTGATCTCTTTGCTTCTTAAACCGATTTCTCCTCATCTTTAATTCAGGACTTTACCCTCTCTCATCCCTCTCCTCCAGCCCTTCTCTCGCTGCAGGCTTCCTTCCCCTCCTCTCTCCTCTCTTCCCCGCAGAGACATGTTGCTTTGTTCCTTACCAAGCAGCGTATATTTATTCCATAAAAACTAATTGGCTAAAAAAAAAAGGCAGATCATCTGAAACGGTGTGATAACACACAGTTTTTAATAGAAAAAATAAAGGGGGAATTGAAGTGCGCACAGCCCATCCGTGTCATTTGGGCCGACAGTTGTGAATTGAAACAGCAGGGGGTGACGTGATGTTTCCCTCCACTGTCTGTTTGCTAGCAGTTAGTACGCTACAAATTAAACCCAAACATTAAACCGTGTTGAAAATCCTCTCACAGGAGGCACAATTACACCAGCGAGGCCATAAAGAAACATTTTACTTTTAGAAAAAGATTCTGGTGTGAGCTTATGTTCTTTTAAACGCAGACACCCAACAGCTCAACATCCTCTCTCGACCATAAACAGGAAATCTGGTAGACCACGGTGAATCAGGCCAGAACTGTCACCTGCTCCAAAGTGTCCACGGTGCAGCGACAGCTAGCCGTTTACTCTAAGTGATGTGTTCACTGTCTGTGACAGTATGTTAAGCCTACTTACAGTGCAGCGTTGGGGCCGTTCACTCACCGTTTATCGCAAGAATTAGACATGGAGTCATCACACTGTTGATTATTTCGCTGTCTGCCCTCACTGCTCACTGTCATCTGAATGGATTAGTTGGTTTAGAAGTGACAATATATTTCCTCGCCACCTGTGCCAGCCCTTCTTTTATTTCTTTCTTTGTTTTCTCTTGGCTTTAATTGCTTCATACTGTGCACTTTACCTGCACCATTTATTTCAATCAAAAGTTAGTTGTTTTTTTTGTCTGGAGACCATTCGAGTTTTTGAGTAAACATGAAAGGCCTCGGGAAGGAACTTGTTTTGGTGGAACGCGTGTACGTTCAAAGGTCGTTTTACTCGTGCGACAGAAAACTCAGATTGGACAGATAGTCTAGCTAGCTGTCTGGATTTACCCTGCAGAGATCTGAGGAGCAGTTAACCATAGTCCTCATGAATCCACCGGAGTTTAGAAGGCCAACACGAAGAAAGAGGAAGGTGACGGAAACGAAAACGAGGGACATCCGGCGAAAATTTCCGGCGGCACCGGAACAATCCCGGAAGTGGAACGTCGTATATCGTTTGGGTCCTTTGTCAAGCAATTCTGTCAACAGTACAGCGTGGGTTGTCAGATACAAAGTCTCACAACACTTATTCAAACAGTTTTTTTTTTTATAGTAAGTTCCTGTATTTCTTTCAATGATTCTGTTCCTTGGGCAACATTTTATGAACAAGCTGGTCCCAGGCAGGTGGGACTACACTAAAACCCTTATGTACCCTTTACAAACAAGCTGTGAAAGTTCTTGACAAAAAAACCAAGAAACTACCATCACTGCACGATTATAAAAAAAAACACAACCTATTAACCGTTGACAGTTTTCTCTGTTTTGCAGACATGTGCCTGATGTATAAATTGACCAATGATCTTGCACCAACCCCACTCAAGCAATGTGTGTCATTTTGCAGAGTTAATGTAAGGGTGTAAGAGGTGACTGTTACACTCAATTTAGGAAGACTAAATTTGGTCAATCAGCTTTTTCATTTACTGTAGTAGAAAAGTGGAACTTAATTCCACTTCACATTAGATATTGTGTAAGTCTCAGCAGTTTTAAAATGTCCTTAAAAACTTGGCTGAAGGCAAATCAACTATGTGATCATTGATCTTTTTATAACATGGAATGTATATTTTGTATTCTGGTTTATATGTGATGTAATGCTTGTCACATGTTGTTTGTTGTTTACCTGTTTTGATAGTATTGTCTGTCCTTTTATCTCCCTTGCCCAGGGACCACAGATGTAAATTAGCTGTATAGCTAACTCTGGTACAGGGCCTGAACTGTGCATGGTCCCTGACAAATAAACTAATAAAATAAAAAAAATAAATACAAATTCAGAAACTCTTGCATGCTAACTAAGCACAGACCAAGAAGATGAAGTTCTGCTACACGTTTTTGCAAAAAGGAGTCTGACACAATGTAAAAACATTCCTTGTTATTTTACGCTTTATTCCTCGCCTCACCATCACTGATTATGTCCCACAAGAGAGAAATGGCAATTTAGCTTGTGATGAACGCACCTCTCTCTCTCTCTCTCTCTCTCTCTCTCTCTCTCTCTCTCTCTCTCTCTCTCTCTCTCTTTTGCATCCCTCTCCATCCACCCTGCCTCCCGTTTTGTCGTGTTTTCGACGATGTGTTTTCCTTTCATATGCTCTGGTCTCGTGATGCGACGGCTGCTCGGCTCCCTCCCGAGCTTTTGGTTTTCCAGACTGAATTAGAGGAATATTTTAGCGACATCCCGCTGTTCAGAACATTGCTGCCCACACACACACATTCCAGTCACTTGATGGACCAGACACACACACACACACACACACACACACACACACGTCTCTTTCTCTCCCTGTATACTACACAGACACACATACAATGTATCCTCTGACCTTAACCTCTCTTTACACTCTCTGCGTGATGCTGTAGTGCTTAGCTGAACCGCTGTGTGTGTGTGTGTGTTTTTTTTTTGTACTCCGCTGACCCAGATGTTAATGGTCTTCTTCAAACATTGTCACGTTCACACTGATGTTCATCCAAGTTCAATTTTATATGGAGACGAACAATCCAAACATTACAAAAAAAAAAAAAATATCCACATGCAAGCTGATGTTCCAAACTTTCAAAAGCTCGAAGTTAATAATAAATGAACCTTCTCAAACACCCCAGACTTCTCATTGTCAGTTACACCTCTCTCTGCTCACAAAGTAAGAAAAAAAGGCGAAAAATCACAACATCATTTCGAGTGAAACGTAATGTCTCTTATCATTGCCTTCGCCGGGCCGTGATAACATAAAAGGCATTTTTCAATGTCTTCTCTTTGGTTGAGTTCTAATGTTTGGTTGTTGCAGATTGTCCTAGATATGTCTTTAAATCTGCTGTAATCAATATTTATCTATATTAATTATGAATTGTTATGTGGAAGGGCTTGCTTGTAGTGATGAACCCCACAGAGAATGATCACCCAACTCTGCAGATCCACTCAGCTCTGTGTACATTTTTGGCATCTTTCAGCTCATTATTTTTTCAAATTATTTTTTTTCCGGCCCGCAACTTTAATGTTTTGATTCAGTCTAATCAGCGTTGTTTCCAGTCGCAGCAGGGGGCTGTTTTCTGTACTAAAAGAATGAAAAAGCTCTAATAAACCCACTGTACACCACCAGCCCAGCACCAAACAGCAGCCAGACAACGTTAGCAGAATGTAACTAAGTACATTTACTCAAGTACTGCACTTAAGTACAAAACTTTCCATTTCTACTCATTTCAAAAAGAAATATTGTACTTTTTACTCCACTACATTAATAAGACAGCATTAGTAGATACTTTACAAGTTAAGATTTTGAAAACAAAACATAAAACATAATATATTATAAATTAAACTACCTAACAATATAAGGGCCTACAAGTCCAGCTGAAATGATGACACCATTAAACACTTGGTTGATTGACAGAACTGTTTGGGTCCTTTCTCGTTTCTATAATGTGAGGATTTTTCTGCATCGAGTACTTTTACTTTTAATACTTTGAAGTAAATGTTCCTGATGATACTTGCATACTTTTATTTTACTTAAGTAACGGATCCGAATACTCCTTCCACCACTGCCTCCGACCTGACCCTACCCGGTAAACACGTATGTCTTTCAAACTTCATGCCCCGAATGGGTAACACGTTCTGTTTTTATTTACAATAAAAAACAAAACATACCAAGATAACCCCAATGACATCACTCGGGTTATTTTTTTTTTTTAGAATTGACAAAGCTCCGGCAGAGCCACAAAAGATATTATACACCTGTTTCACAGGCTGAGTAGGTCTCCGTCCCACCAAACCGTAAAGTGACTTTGACGTGTAAAGATAGGTGGCGTGCCCCTTTAAATGATTAGTTCTCATCGTCTAGCTCCGGTATAAACGGACCTATCCACGACCTTCTTTTGTTTTAAAACTGAAACTACTTTTACTTCAGGTTGGGAAAACCAGCACTCCAATAATAGAGTAAGCTCCTGCTGTTGCTGTTACTGTTGTCGCTCACGGCTTTGCTTTGTGCCAGAGCAAACCCCCCCCACTCCCACCCCACCCCCATCCTATGTAGGGTTGGGTACCAAAACCCGGTTCCACTATGGAACCAGTTCCTTCGCAACCGGTAGGAATCGGACCGGATTACAACACAAATTTCGGTTCCTCATTACACTTAACGTGTCGACTGAAATATTTTCCCTCTGTCGCTATGAAATTAATGTAAAAATATCACCCTTTCTCTGTAGTCTACAGTTAGCTAGCTACCATAAATGGTAGGCTACTTTTAAAATGCCATATTTTCCCTCTGGGCTCACCAAAATGGACGTAAAAGCATATTCACCATTCACTGCAAGTGGTCGCTAGTAAAGATATTACATCTTTGATGTCATTTTTCAGTTTTTCAAGAATCGGTTTAGGAATTGGAATCGTTTTAAAAGCGCCGGTTCGGCATCGGAATCGTAAAAACCCTATGTGATCACGGCCCGGGGAAGAGCACAGAGCCACAACTGAACCCAGTTGTAGAAGGCAGCAGAGCTACAGCACTGCTCCACCTGCAAGAGTAATCATCGGGAAAATAAATGTTTGACTCCCTTTCAGGAAAATTGTTGTTCTTTTGTCAGATGACTGGGAACTGCTCTTACCGTTACTCTTGTGTTACGGCAATCAGGGAAACAAAATAGAGGAGAAGTTGTGTATTTACAAAAAAAAACAACCTATGTAGATTATTAGTGTGTTTAGTCATATGTGTAATTTGCTATTTCTTTGTCCCTTACATAGAGACCGCCCAGCAGTCTCTCGCTCTCCGCGGCCAGTTTTCAGTCCAGGTGGGTTGCCAGTTTTGGATTAGTTAAAGTTGCATCCTCTTGCGTAGCGCCGTGCTTGCATAACGCCCGGGTGGAGGCTCCTCCTGCGTTATGGCGTTGAGGTGGTGCCCCGCCCTGCGCTCTGCAGCCTTCAGCTTCTCCTGCAGCTCCTGCGCCTCCTGCTGGGCCTTGCGCGCGGCCTTGCGGGCGTTCCTCAGGGAGCGTTTGGCCTTGCGAACGCGCTCCTTCAGCTGCCGGTTCCTGCGCTCGGCCGCGGCCAGGCGCTCCTGCATCTTGCGGCCTCTCTCCTCCTCCTCAAACAGCGCGGCCTGCACCGAGGAGCACAGCAGCTGGAGACGGAGAAGGAGAGGGGGAAAAGTAAGTTAACATGCAGGAAGGGTTGTTTTCCTAACAGGCAAACCAGACTGTTGTAAACCACCAGTTGCCATCTTTGTCGGCTGGTTGTGTAGTGTGAGAGGACTGGGGATGGGATTTTCCCAGCAGCCTCTTTGAGGAAAGGAAAAAAGTCCACAAATGTTATTTCTCCTTTGCTCTCCCTTATATTTGGAAGGAGAGAGGAGGGTGATTTACATTTATATTGTGCAGAAACACGAGGGGACGGAGTTTATGTGTGTCTGTGTAACATAAATGCACATGGAGCTCCCTTCCCTCCCGGACAATGCCAGCGCACAGTCACATACTTTGATATTTCGGGGGCCCTAATTTTCCATCTCGTTGGTAGAGCACAGCTGACCTCAGGGTTAACAGCTCTCTTAGTCACAGTGGGGAACGCAACGTGTGTTCATGTTCCACTGCACTTAGTCAGAGGAACATACCAACCTAGGAAATGTCCCCTCAGTTGACGGCTAATGCTAATTGTTCCCTGTGTGCCACTAGTGCTAAGCTAACAAAGGCACAACACCAGTAGTCTGGATCAACAGAAGTACATTTCCAGGAGAATCGCCTGACACGTCCCTCACCTCACCTTCCGCTCTCTGTGTGTGTCGCCGGTCTCCAAATCCCTTTCGCTTCGGGGGAAACGACAACAAACTTCGAGCTAGCGAGCTACACGCTAAAAATGGCCAGTTTTGAAGAACATTTGGATCGTGCAACGAGGCAGGCCTGCTTGGTTCTTTCGGGGAATGGCTGTAAAGATTTACAAAGAATATGTTTATGGCATTTAGTCTCTAACTGGGACGTTTTGGCCGTTCTCAAAATCCCTTCGCTTCGGGAAACGACAACAAACTTCGAGCTAGCAAGCCACACGCTAAAAATGGCCAGTTTTGAAGAACATTTGGATCGGGCAACAAGGCAGGCCTGCTTGGTTCTTTCAGGGAATGATTGTAAAGATTTACAAAGAATATGTTTACACCATTTACTCTCTAACTGGGACTTTTTGGGACTGATTGATGGGGATAGTACACACAGCGATACACTGCTAAGAGCAAATGACATTTAACCATGTATCCAGCTAATTTAAATAGCTCTTACTGTATTGTGTGAACAGTTCACTTTATTTAACATTACATGTGGTTCTTTTGTGGGGTGCAAATGTTCCACCAAAGCAAGTTCCTTCCCGAGACTATTTTGCAGAGCCACCGTCGCTGCGTCCAGAGCTTAGGGCCGCCCCAAGACGATTGTGATTGGTTTAAAGAAATGCAAACAACCCAGAGCGTTTTCTTCTCCTATCCCAGAATGTAACTGCGGTGCAGCTAAACCTTACTCCACAGTAGTGTGGCAATGCGAGCCCGTATCACCAGTGGCCGTGTGTCGACAGTGTATATTGTTCTATATTTGAGTCAGTCTATGAATATTTTTGGCTTTATTAAATGCATAGAAACAACATAAAGTATATCACTGATACAAAATAGCTACTGTACTTTTTTTGGCCCCACCTGGCAATAATGAACACGTTCCCATACCGTCAAATGAACTTGCTGTGGCCTGTTCACACCAGCCTCAGATGGCTACAGCTGATGATGGCCTTTAAACATATTCTAAGGTGTGTCTTGGCTCCAGTTTTGAGAACTATGATGTTACTGCAGGTTTAGGAAATACACTTGTCTTTTTTTTTTGCCAAGAGTAAGATGAGAAGATAGATACAGTATCGCTTTTGGGTAAATATTTAGTTTGAATATTTAAGAAGTAGAATGTACTGTTGACTCTGTTCTGATATGCAAAGATTTAGCATGTTATCATATATTAAATGCAAAAAATGTTTGTAATTGTCTCCACGTTGAATATATATATTTCATTAAATGGACAGCTAAATAAAATCTTACTGTTTCATGGGAGCTACTTTGTGTTAGTGTGAAAATTGTTCACAATGAGGTCTGTGGATCATCCTGGACAGGAAGGTTGCATTTCTTTTTTTTTGTGATCAATTTTTTTATTTGTTTTATATTTTTTGAACAAACAACATACAGAACAAACAAATACAATGGAACTGGAACTAAAAACCCTCGCCCACCCCCCACCTTCTTTTGAGGAGTCCAATATGTCCTATGACATATGTTGAAGTGGATCTGCTGGTGATTTGGGTTCTTGGAACAGTGGGAAATGTTGTCCCAAACTGTCTCCCAATTAATTACGTTACCCTTAGGGTTCAGCTCTCGCTCCCATTTCTTTACTATTGGGAGTTCTGTTGCATTTCTTTTGACACGTGACGTAACAAAAGGTCACCTAAACCTTTTTTGTAATTTGGGTGACCTGACCCTTTAAGGGAAGTCTTTTTCTTCCCATTTATCCAAACACAAGTCAAATCCAGATAATGTAACTATTTTTTTTGTTTGAACCCTTTCTCATGCTCATAGGAAGGCTCTCAATGGGGTGCCCCCAACACACACACACACACACACACACACACACACACACACACACACACCATCTGTCAAAACATCCGGGTATTACCTGCCTGCTGTTTAGCATCATCTGTATAAACAGTATTTAGAGGACATGTGAAGACACACACATATGCATGTACAACATGTCCTCAAATAATTCAAGTGTAAGATTTTTTTTTTTTATCACAGAAAAATATCTATTTTGTCCATAACTCTATCAAGACTGCAGAATATGGAGGAGGAGAGATCATCATATATTCAAAATCCACTACAATGCATTTGAAGCTGCACTTGTCACACTAACAATGGAATAAAAAGACTGCAAAAAGAATTGTCGCTTGTTCTGATGAACCCACAGATAATTAAAACCCAACTTTGCTCTGGAGCATTTTAGCATCTTTCAGGTCATTGTTTTGGTTTTAGGGGCAGCAACTTTGCTGTTCTGGTTGAGTCTCACCGCTCTCATCATGGTTTCCAGCCACAGCAGAAAGTTATCGACACATTTGGTCACTAGCCGTTAAACACAGCGGAGAATAGACCTTTTTCACAGCAGACATGTTGACACGTCATAGTAGGAAAAGCTAGGGCTGCACGATATGAGGAAAATATCTAATTGCGATTATTTTGACTGATATTGCGATTGCGATATGATTCACGATATTGGAGGGAATGATCCTTTTTGTATCATTATTTTCCTTTTCATTGAAAATTATTAACATTGAAAGAAATTAAAATGATTATAGTGTGATTTTTTGGATGTGTACCAAACAAAGATTTTTTTCTTTAGTTTGTAGGATACAATTTGTAGGCCGGGACGTCTCTGCAGCACCACAATACTTAACTCAGAATGGTTTGACACATATTTTGCCATTAACAAATATTGCGCCCCCCTTGCGATTTGGATATTGCACCATATTGAGATATCGATACAATTGCGATTAATTGTGCAGCCCTAGGAAAAGCACAGGTGTATTCAAACCCATTACTGATGGCTGCATTCCACTTAGGAGAGGTCCTGGTATTGTGCATGCTGACTCACTGAAACAGCTTACTGGGACACTTGATGGAACTGAGCCATCGTTAAGGTTATCAGTTTCAGCTGTGCTTTACCTACTATCACAAGTCAAAAATGTCTGCTGTGAAAAAGGTCCATTTACCAGCTGCAAAGCCAGATATTTCCTTCAAGAGTTGGTGGAGACCAAAAACAAAGCTCAAAGAAAGTAAAAAAAGGACTGGCTCAGTTGGCCAGAAACATGATCGCCATTTCAACTTTATAAGGTTAGTGTTGCGTTTACTACTTGCTGAAACACTGACATGCTACTGACAATGTGAACAACATTCGAAGCATATTTAGTTCTCTAACATGTAACATATGTGGGCAAATATGGACTAAATACACATCTTTTGTACAAATGTAAGACATGGCCTATTTTTATGTCACCATTTACTGTCGGCAGCAGAGAGGAAAGAGTTTGATGGATCGCTTAAGTTGGATAGAACTGCATCAGTTGTGTAATGTCAGAGGTCAGTTTGCTTTGCAGTTTCCACCTCTTCCAATTCACTGACCAATCACATGAGGGAAGCATCAGTTCATAATGAGCAAAACGTAAGGCTGGAGCTTTTGCACGATGCTTATCAGATGACAGTATGTGTTGTTCAGTATTGTTCATTCATCGAAAGAAAGAAAGAAAGAAAGAAAGAAAGAAAAAGAAAGAAAGAAATATGAAGAAAAGAGAGAGTAGGCCTAATGGGGTTGAAGGGATTGCTAGACGGGCCTTTGTGTGTGTCCAAGCTGACCTGACTGCTCATTTATTTCTGCAGACTGTGTGTGTGTGTGTGTGTGTGTGTGTGTGTGTGTGTGTGTGTGTGTGTGTGTGTGTGTGTGTGTGTGTGTGTGTGTGTGTGTGTGTGTGTGTGTGTGTGTGTGTGTGTGTGTGTGAATAGGGATGGGTGATTAGAAAACAGACAAAAAGAGAGTGAGAGATGAAGAGATAAAAGAACAAAAGGGAGTCAGAGAGAAGAAGAAAACGGACGAGACGGAGAAAGTGGGAGCCTAACTACTGAGTGGAACAGGCCGACTGTGTTGTCCTCCTTTTATCCCTCTAAGCCAGGGATTCTCAAAGTAGGGTCTGTGGCACTCTGCCAGGAAGTGATAAGTATTTTTATTTTTTACAAAAGGCTTTATAGTTCAACAAATAATATTACTTTTTTTTTTTTTAAAATCTATAACAGTTCATAGATTATGTTCTAATCTAACAAATAAAAATCTTAGAATCTGCACCATACATGTCTGATATCGTTCTAATAGCCTACATTTCTCTTGTGTATTCTTTCACATAAATAAGACTATACAAGTGTAAAAAAAGTAGGGTCTGTGGCACTCTGCCAGGAAGTGATAAGTATTTTTATTTTTTACAAAAGGCTTTATAGTTCAACAAATAATATTACTTTTTTTTTTTTTAATCTATAACAGTTCATAGATTATGTTCTAATCTAACAAATAAAAATCTTAGAATCAGCACCATACATGTCTGATATCGTTCTAATAGCCTACATTTCTCTTGTGTAATTCTTTCACATAAATAAGACTATACAAGTGTAAAAAAAAATATGCTACGTCAAATTATTCCAAGAGACAAACATGAGGGGGTCCCAGGTATATGCTCTATCCTGTAAAAAAAAAAAAAAAAAAAAGATTGGAAACTCTGCTCTAGGCATCCTCATAAAATGTTAATGAGAGTCAGAAAACTTGTTAAAGGTGTTTACATGGCTGTTACAACCAGAGCATTCCCTCGCTGTGGTTCTAATCAAATCATTAGAGCGCATGTAAAGAGTGCATGGAAATGTGCTGATTAAAAAGTGTTTTTTTGTCTCTATCTTGCTGTGGGCTATCAAGTGCAGGCTAAAGGGCACAAAAGAAAATTTAAAAAAGACAGAATATCTGAGAAGAATATCAGAGAAGGGAAAAAGAAACCTCTATTGAACAGATCAGGCTGTTCACATTCACTGTTCGTACTTATACCTAGAAAAGTAATGCACTTCTTCATTCATATATAACATTGTGAGTCAGGACCATAGACTGTTAAAAAAAAAAAAAAAAGGTAGAAAAGGAAATCCAAAATATCCCGGATACGGGCGCCGAAGAGGAAGTCAGCTGACATAATATAAAGAGCAAGAAAGTCCCCGTAGGGATGAATGGGTCAAACAAACTTTCAAGACTTTCACCCAAGAGACCACAGTTCGTGTCCTGTGTGGAAGCAAAAGACAACGTTGACTTATTTTCACCTTCTTTTGTTATGTAACTTGCGTCCTTAACACCATGTGCATAAGTTACGTAACAAACATACTTACTTTAGCCCAAATCTCGATCTTTTCTAAACCCTAACCGATTAGTTTCTGCAAAAACAGCTTCTGCACTGCAGGGGCTTGGCAGGCCTTCCTGGATATTCGCAGCATAACGCACGAAAAAGTGTGCATAACTTATCGTAAGATATCATACGAAGCGTTGCCTGAGGATGGGTTGAACAGATGAACGGTGGGCTTACGGCAGTGTCGTGGTAAAAGCTGCTCTGAGTGCTGCTGCCGACTCCCCTCGGTATTGTCGCTTCAGTTCTTCGCCAGATCTTCCAGTGTTTGTCTCCTGTTCAGCTGGTCTTCTGGGCTTTTTGTACTACTAAGTTTTTCCGGTATTTTTTACACTGCCTTTTGGCACCACTCTCCTTTGCGATCTCCTGTGTTTTCTTTACCTCTTGGACTCTACCTTGTTTTTTTGATACTGTTTTTGACTTTTGCTTGCATGACAAGAACCTTCATTAAAACATTTGGATTGTATTCTTTGTCCTGAGTCTGAGTCTGTGACAGCTGCTGATAAGAGGAGGCTTTAACAGAAGCTAATTGAAGGTTCTGGCAGAAAAGTGGAGGAAGTCTCTCTTTTATCCTTCTGGAGGGGCATCTGGTTCCCACGAGACTGAAACCAGAAGCAAACGGCCTCCCAACTCCAATTTTTAAGGCAAGGTTTTGTGTTTGAACTCCAGCTGAAGGATGTCTCGAGACCTCAAAGCACTGAGGGAGTGATGCAGCTAGGGAAACACTTTCAAGATCCGTTGGAGATAGATGGATATTTAGATGCGTGTAATCAGAAATTGGATCTTGTTGCTTTTAATTTTAAGTTTAATTGCAGTCCCAGCAAAGCAGAAGGAAAGAAAGAGAAGAGTGGTTTTTCTTTTGCTTCAAATCTGATACAAAAGGCAGGGAAATGTGGACGGGAAAGGAGAGACACGAAGAGGAAGACGGTCCTTCCATCTCATCGTCGGCGGTAAATTCCTGAAGCAAAACACCTGTTTTGTCCCGCCCTGCCTGAGGGTCAGGGCCTCTACATGCGAGTGCTCGCCATCTAAATGATTAGTGGGTTTAACCCCTGACCCCTGGCCCTTTTGACGATACAGCTCAGAGCCTGCGGGTCAAACTCAAAGAGCAAGGAAGAGGAAGACGCCACACCACTGTGACCTTTCCTGATTTAGTTCTGCAGTTCTGACTGTTGACAATAACAAAAAAATGCCATAAATCCAATCCAAATCCAATTAAGCGTGGCTTTTCAAACGTCTGCTGCAGGCAGTGTGCGGGTCAGTCAGGCTCAAGGTGCAACATCCTGACTGTTACTGCAATGATGCTCATAGATGTACATTTAAACATCTCCTGTTCCAAATTACACACACAGGTGCGAATGTTGTGATTTTTCGCAGTTACTATAATGAGGCTAAATAGTCAATGGAGGTCAAGTCCAAGTCAAGGCTCAAAGTCCAGTCTCAAGACAGCGGACACAAATCTAAAAAGAAAAACGAAATCAATGCAAGTTATGTCCCATGTCAACGAAGTTCCTCGGGGCAAGCCCAATTCAGGTCTCAAGTCTTCTGAGAAAAAAGTGAAGTCAAAACTCATTTGAAACGAGTCCAAGAAGCCAAGTTTCAAGTCAATGGAGACAAATGGAGGCAAGTCCGAGTCAAGTCTCAGGACAATTGTGACAAGTGAAGTCACGATTCAAGTCAAGAGTTGCGTCATTCGTAGTCTATATCCTTCGCGTTCCACTTCCGGGATTGCTCCGGTGCTGCAGGAAATTCCGCCGGATGCGTGCATTTTCCGTTTCCTTCCGCTTTCTTTGTGTTGGAATTTTAAATTCGGTGGATTTCTGAGGACTATGGTTAACTGCTCCTCAGATCTCTGCAGGGTAAATCCAGACAGCTAGCTAGACTATCTGTCCAATCTGAGTTTTCTCTCGCACAACTATTTTTTTGCAGCAGCTCTGTGCGGAGTGTAGCACCGCCCATGACGGTTGTGGAGTAGCCGGACCCTCCTTCAGAATGCTTTGGAGGAGGGTCTGGCAAAGCGAGACTACGTCATTCGAAACAAGTCAAGTCAAAATAAATTCACAAGTCAAGTCTCAAGTCAGTGGAGGCCAGTTCAAGTCCCTGACGACAAGTCAAGTCAAAAATGTATTTGAGACAATTCTCAATCAAGTCTGAAGTAAGTAGAAGAGGTCCAAGTCAACTCTCAAATCGTTCAAGAACGTCCAAATCAAGTCTTGAGTCATTCAAGAGGACCAGTCCAAGTCAAGGCTAAAATCTGAAGCCTTCAAATCCCTAATATTCAGTTAGGAATTGCAAGTCAATTGTAAGTCTTTCAGGTCTCTAAACGCTTACCATTATATTTAGACAAAATGTAGCTGACGTGAGGTTCTACAAAGTACAAGCCTGTTTGTGGCCATGCACGGCCTGTCTGTCACTATCTTATTTATATGTTATCCTTCCAAGATCCAACAGTTCAAAATTGGAGACTTGAAAGCAAAGTCTCAGTTTTTAACTGATCAAGTCAAGTCTTTAAGGAGTCAGCGCTAAATGAAGTCTTGAATCTTACAGCACTCAAGTCCAAGCCATGTTTCAAGCCCTCATTTTTGTGACTTAACTCTAGTTGAAGTCTCAAGTCTACAACTCGGATACAAATATGGTGAATTTGAAGTGACTGTAATGACACTGTGCCACCGAGTGAAAACCTCTTCAACATCTATACAGTTGCCCTGGTAACTTTTCAAAATGAGGACAAAGACTTGTGTAGCTCCGTCTCCAGCCGCTGTGTTCCGTCTTGTCCGTAGTTCGACCTGCTCGACTCACTCAGAGAAGGTGTATTGATTAATCCTGCGGCCCTTTCTTCCTCTGTTGACAGGCTTATCGCTGGTCACAGTTCAGCAGATTTTGCTTCATCATGTACATCCAGACTGCTGACTGACACACGTCCAAACTGCTGCCTGTCAAATATTTGGATCCCTGCTATTTGATCTTTGACCTCAGGATGGCCAATATCCTGTCTGCCTGAGGAGCCAGCTGGACGGACCTTGGCCAATCAGCAATTGCTTTGATTTTCAACTGGCTGGGATGTGATTGCATGTGACCAATCACATGCTGGGAATCGTGTGTGTGTGTGTGTGTGTGTGTGTGTGTGTGTGTGTGTGTGTGTGTGTGTGTGTGTGTGTGTGTGTGTGTGTGTGTGTGTGTGTGTGTGTGTGTGTGTGTGTGTGTGTGTGTGTGTGTGTGTGTGTGTGTGTGTGTGTGTGTGTGTGTGTGTGTGTGTGTGTGTGTGTGTGTGTGTGTGTGTGTGTGTGTGTGTGTGTGTGTGTGTGTGTGTGTGTGTGTACTGTGCTAGAGGATAGTAGTTAAACTGTTTCTACTGATCCTCATCACATTCCTGTCAGCAGAGTCACAACTCAATTTATGATTAGGTGTCCACACACACACAAACTGAAACTGCATATATTACTAAAAAAACTCAAAACCTCAACCACAGCTCTTACTCTCCCCCCCCCATCCCCCACCTCCAGTTCCCTGCACCATGCTGTTCGTCTGGACGGTTAATCTGTTGTCTCTATGGTGACGAGATAGTGTCGGGTTTGCTTACATGCTCTCTAAACACCTAAAAAGCTGACCTGACTGAAGATGGAGACACTTTTTTTAATCTTATTTTTCTCAGACAGTAATGAGGTTGTACAAGGAGATGGGAGTCATTTTTGTTTTTAAGGAAGCAGCAAGTATAACTATGGCAACCAACTATCCAATCATGCTGCATGGCAGTCCTCAGGGTAATAATTCTTGGTTTTAGACATTCAAAGGGAGAACAGTTGCATGATAACATTGTACTATATACATGAAAAGGTGTGTGTGTGTGGTGAAAACAATGAAAGTGCAGCCCTACCCTGCTGTCCTCCTGGGTGTCCCACTCAGGGCTGAAGGTGTGGAAAGGCTGGCTCCCTTGGGTGCAGTTGGAGAACTGGAAGAGGCTGGAGAACATGCGCCTGTTGTCGGACGTGTCTGGGAAGATGGCGTCCTGGAAGTTGACACCATGGGGGAGGATGTTGTAGTTCTCATCCATCCTGCACAGCAGATAAACAGGACAACTGTGAGCAGAAAGCTGAAGCTGCTGCAGTGATTAATGGGTTGTAGCTGCATTATGAATTTGCAACAACCAAATGAAATATGGTTTTGTAAGTTCCATAGGTCAATGCATTTCATAGCTTTAAAAAAAGCATCATATTTAATGAGCCTGTTTGCTTTGCATGTAAAATCTTTCTTTTGCAAAAATAACTTGCAACCACAGCTGTCAGATAGATGGTGTGAATAAAGAGTGTAACATTTCAAATCTCACTTAATGGAAAATACTTAGGCAGCCTCAAGTAGTATACCTTAAAATTATATATTTTAAATCTGACTGACAAAAGACAAGAACTCTGAAGAGTTATTACAGTGTTGATTTAAATTAGCTATTTTGCTAAATGCATTTCTGTCTGGCAAAACGTTTTATGGGACCAGTCTAATTTTAGTGACAGCAATGAAACTCAATGTTGGGCTGTTGTAAGTTGAATAGATATTTAGTCATGTGTGTCCGTCGAAACTATTTGGATAAATGAGTCCAGGCCTTGCACCTCACCTGAGGAAGAAGAAGTAGGAGTAGTTCTCCATCACGGTGTGGGACTGGCAGGACAGGTAGCCCAGTCCGGTCAGGTTGAGCCTTGATCCGGTGGGCACCTCCAGCATGCTGCCCCAGGCCTGGTCGCACAGCATCTCCACCTCCGCAGAGTACAGCAGCCCTTCCTCCGCGCCCTCGTACCCATACCCGAACCCGAAGGGCAGCGAGTTATACAGGCTGCCCCCCGGGGGCTCCCGGTGGATCGCCAGGACCCGGGCGTAGACTATGATCTCCGCCAGCTCCGCCCGGCAGCCCTCGCTCAGCGGCCGCCACTCGGAGGGGAGCTGGCACCCGTGCGTAAAAGTGCCCAGATGCGCAAAAACGCCGAGCGCTGCGAGGAGGACAGCCATGGAAAACATCCTGAAGGTCCCGAGAAGGGTTACAAGCTTCTGTCAGTTTGTAAACCCTGTGGTGATGCCTCACGGAAGAAAAGTGGTAATTTATTATTCGGTCTAAATTGGCTGTTTTATGCTGGAGGGCAGTCTCTCCAAACATACAAGCTGCAAAAAGTGAGTTGCAAATGCTGCGTTTATAGAACTAAACGCGCGTGATGGTTACCTGGACGCTTGAGGATGCTCCAACGTTACTTGACCAAAAACTCATAAAAGTATGCCAAAGGAACTTTTTGCACAACGTTCGACCACAGTTCCTTTGCCCATTAATTTAACTTGCACAAACTCAGATCTCCTCACCTCCAGACTCCTAAAGAGAACTCGAAAGTCGAATCAATTCTCAGAAACTTCGACTACTCCAACCTGTTGCTGTGTTCCCAGTGTTTCCACCTCATCTGTCTGTCTGCGCTGGGAGCGACACACTTCACCAAGGCGCACGGGTGCTGCGTTCAAGGACTATTGTGACGCTCAGAGATTTGATGTTTCCATGTGAACTGGTTGGTGCGCATGAGTGCTATTATTCGGATAATATCAATAAGGTTGATAACTGGATAGTGGATAACTGCATGAACGGGATAATTTCCTTAACATTGTAAAACAAATAGTAGGCTTCATCCATTTTTTTTTTTTTTTTTTTTTTTTTTTTTTTTTTTTTTTTTTTTAACAAATACCTATCTATAGTGGCTTTTCTGGAAAACCGCAAGCATTAAATTTTTATCCCAATATTTTTCACCAGTCAATGTCATCATCAGACTGAATTCAGAAACTCTGCATTAGATGCCATTTTTAAGAAGTTTCCATTTTCCCGATAGCGCACTTAAAAGCATCGAGAAGGAAAAGCCAAATGTCCCAGGCCAGTGAAGTATGAAAGTGCTTTCTACTGTTGGAGAGCATGTCCAAGAGAAGCTCTTCTTTAAAGAGGTTCAAAGTGAATAATTTGGAGACATTTCACAATGACATCACTGATGGATAACAGTAGTCTGCAGTGGAACACATGAGATAAAGATTAGGATAATGACATTCATTATTATGACTTTACATTTCTCGTAATCAGTTTAATAGGCTACTAAATCTCTACTAGCCTATATCTACTACAGAAATCATGATGTGTCAGAGAACATTCTGTATGGATCTATCAGCTGCTACTGTTTTAAAATTCTGCACATAGCAGCAGACAGATTGGCCCCAAAATAACTCATGATAAACTATAATGACCTTATTTAGCATAGTTTTGCTACTCAGGCTGTTTCGTTTAACTACAGCCAAACATTTCAGTGGTTTGAATTTTTACAGCTATGGATTTTTGCTTAGAAAACACTGCCATCTAATGGACAAAACAGCATGTGTCGGCCTATATTTGTTCTATTTATATAATAGATCATCTTAATAATCGAATAAATGCTGTGATATATTATATTTGCCTTTTTATGCGCGTTTTGTACGCAAGTTTGGATTAAAGCAACAACCAAAAAATTGAGATGCTTTTTATTTTTTTATTCCTACTATAGCCTAGTGACCTTTTTGTACAGACTAATGATATTATCAGGTATCACATCAAGATTCATTATGTCTTAATTGTTGTAATACTTGTCAGCTAAATCTGACAAAAGGGTTAGGGAGTCTCGCTGCAAGGTGACTCCTGAAGGGAATTCCCGCTGTCAGCTGATGACTGTCCCCGCCCTCATCTGCCCTGATGAGTAAAACAAGCGGATGGACCTATCGGCACAGCGGCTCTGTTCATGCGCTGCTGCCGTTTATACCATTGACATATATATACTGAGATCTTCACTGCTCTGCGACGTCACTTCGAGGAAATGGAAACCTTCGTTAAATCCACACAAGTCAGAGCTGCGTCGAGCCAGCGACAGTTAGTTCAATAAGGATAGGAAGTAAGGCAAATGCGCTTTCAAAATAAGGGCTAGAACTTGAAGTTCAAATATATATCAATGTGTCAATATATTATTAGACTAATGAGGTTGAGTAAAAACAATCATTGTTTATGGAACGTAAAGATTTAATAATGAGGAATGGGACAATTAGAAAACAATTATGTTGTTTCATATTATCGGCTAAATTGTATCAGGCTCAAGCTGTAACTAACTTATACTAATTTCTCTTTTCCATCTCACTGTTGCTGTTTTCCCTGTTTCTATGTTTCAGTGACTGTTGGCCTTTATGTGGCTAAATAACATTAATGGCCAATAAAAAAAACTTAGAATGGTATCTCTTTCTAAGAAAAACAGTCCCTTTAAAAACATAATAGAATAGAAATGATTGGCAAAAGTTATGCTCAATTCGTGTACCCTTTTTAAGACAAAAAAATATATAAAATAAAGGTTTTCAAAATGTGATTTTATTTCGAAAACAATCACCGGAAGTGCTCGGTTTCCGTACGTGACTAGACGTTGTTAACGTTACTAACCAGAAGCAGTTCAGTAGGTTGGTCGACACACATTTTGCCATCTCTCCGAGTGTTTCTGCCTTTGGAGTCAACATCCACACTGTGTTTAGCTAGTTCCGAAGTTGACAGCAGGTGAGTTCAACATTTATACGTGTTTTTAACGTTTGGTGTGACGCAGTTTGGCTCAGGTTAAACCATATCCGCGTTGTGTTAAGTTACTTGCAACTTTTCAGTGTTTATACCAGGAGTCGCACACCGGACAGGCCCACCTGAAGAAAAGTGAAAGTAAAACCATACGACCATATATTAAAACATATACATCCATAACATTGACACGGTGTGTCTGTAGTATCCAGTGGTGGTTTTAAAAGTAGCATTTGTCCCACTGGTATTCACTGTCGTATCCCTAAACGGGGTTACAGTTAACCGTGATATTAGCCTATATTATTATTTTAGCTATTAGTGTCTGTCATTTGGCCATTGTGTGAGGGCAGAAGCATACCACAGTGTGCTTGGCATACAGCCCCCCTTCTATTCTAATTTCATTAAGTTATCATGTGATGGGGAGATAATTCCGGCCGTATGCTCCTTTCCTGCTGCTGCATGCTGAATCACTGAGTCATTGGTGATGTAAGAATGGAGCGTTTTTTTTTCTACGTGTTCTGTTGACATGAAAACACACAAGTGAAGTTAATAAGACAGAGGGGAATGACTTGGTGTTTCATAATAGTCTAAATGACCTATTGTTGTTCTTTGTTTTTAATTCTGGCATGCAAATATATCAAATAAAAACGAGATGGAGTCAGTCCAGTTGTTCTGTGGACATGATTATGCCCAGACTACATGGTAATCACCTCTGAATTGAATAAACATTGTATATCAGTGGTGTATAAAGCAAATCCCAAGTCTAATATTCCAAAGAGAAAATCTGCTACACCTTTTCATTTATTTATTTTGTTGAATTTAAATGAATCATGTTAAAGGGATGGATAGACGTTGCTATGTATTTAAATCTTCATCGTCATCATCATCTTCACATTTTAGAGCTACAAGATGTCAACTGTATTTTCATTTCTGCTACTCAGCTACTTCCCCTGATAGTTACATTGTCATTAGCAATATTGTATCAGTAATCAAACTACATACAAGCTCAAACATCTCTGCATCTTCTTTCATTTTCTCCCTGTCAGCGTCATGGCGTCTGGAGGCCCCGTGATGAACGGCGACGTCTCATGCTCTCAGGGTCAGTCGGGTACGCTGGAGGAAACCCTGCAGCAGATGAACATCCTCATCCAGGAGAACCGAGACCTGAAAGGTGAGAGTAGGTGTGGTTCAGAGCTGAGGAAAATGTGTTTTTATTTGAGCTTTTTGGTTTGTTTTTCCAGGCACTATTCCACAATAAAGAAGCCCGTTCCAGACTTAATACTCTTATCAGGTGTGGGCAAAGTGTCGAGGGTCAAAGGTCAGTGAACGTTGAGTTCCTGACGGTTCGTGTCAGGGTGGAGTTTCCCAGTTGTGGTGTGATATGACCAGCTGGAGCAGTGTGTTGGGACAGGGAAGGCATATTAGCTATGGAAAGGGTCGTAGTTCAAATGACTTGGCTCGCACAATGTGCATTTATTAAAATTCTCCATCTGTGTGTCTCGCCCAGAGGCCCTGCGTCAGACCAACCTGACGATGAAGGAGCGTTTCGAGGGTCTGTCTGCGTGGCGGGAGAAGCAGCGGGAGGAGCGGGGCTTCCTGGAGAGCAGGCTGGAGGAGGCTCGGGGCCGCATGGAGGAGCTGACCCTGGAACTGAACAAGAGGACGGCGGAGGAGGGGAGGACAGGGGGAGGCTTGCTGGTGAGGGTGTAACCTGACACTGCTTTCTGTTTATTTATCAAAGCAGCTAAGAGCCATGTTCCTACATTAACATTTTTTAAATGATTTTTATTATATTATACATTTCCTAATGAGACTTTTAGCCGGCTGATTCTACATGAAGTTGCGCTAGATTTAAGTCTTCTGTCAAATTGTAACAAAATTAACCCATTAACCACATAATATTCTGCTTGACGTGTGTGATGTCATCTCCAGGCGGTGTCATCCAATCAGAGTGCAGAGCTGATTGCCCTGCGTGCCCAGGTTGCTCGCCTGCAGGCAGAGAAGAACGACCTGGTGGCCATGAACTCTGAGCTGCAGCTGAGAGCCGACAACTCACAAGACGACTCCTTCATTGAGATCATCAGAGTCTCGGTGAAGAGCGACACACACACACACACACACACACACACACACACACACACACACACACACACACACACACACACACAAAAGAAATTAGACAGACAATTCTATATAATCAGTTTTTCCCCCTGAATTATCTTCTATTCAGCATGGAAAGCCCTCACTAACACAAAAAAGCCTCTACTTTAACCCCCCAACCATGTTGTTTTAGACAAGCAGAGTAGTGTTTATTCATTCTAAAATTATTACACCCTATTTTAAAGAAATCCAGATCATATTTTCAATAACAATACAGTCATAAATCATTCTGTGATGTTTTTTTTTAATGAAAAGATACACGGCTGTAAAACAAGCTTTTGAGATGTAACTGGGTGTTTTTCTTCTCAGGATGGAGGTGTAGACGGCACGAACGATGCGTGTGGTTCGGAACACGGCAGACGTCAGGAACTGAGCATGACGGCATCCCAGCAGGACAGCAAGGAGATGACTATCAGCCAGCTCCTCCAGTCACTGAGGAACGAGACGCAGCGCGCCGAGCGGCTGCAGGCCGAGCTGCAGGCTTCTTCTGCCAGGTTAGAGGGCCGCAATTTAAAGGAGCAGTTCACCACTTAATAATCTACTGCAGAAGATTTTTTAAGATTATTTTTGGGGCATTTTCAGCCTTTATTTTGATAGGACAGCAGAAGACATGAAAGGGGAGAGCGAGGGGGGAATGACGTGCAGCAAAGGGCCGCAGGTCGGAGTCTAACCCCAGCCCGCTGCATCGAGGAGTAAACCTCTATATATGGGCGCCCGCTCTACCAACTGAGCAATCCAGGCGCCCTATACATCATGTTTTAATGTTAAAGTGCTCATATTATGCTAATTTTCAGGTTCATAATTGTATTTAGAGGTTATATCAGAATAGGTTTACATGGTTTAATTTTCAAAAAAAACACCACATTTTTGTTGTACTGCACATTGCTGCAGCTCCTCTTTTCACCCTGTGTGTTGAGCTCTCTGTTTAAGCTACAGAGTGAAGCATCACACTTCTATTCCATCTTTGTTGGGAGTCGCACATGCGCAGTAGCTAGTAGGACTACTAGCCAGTCAGAAGCAGAGTATGAGGGAGTGCCACGCTAGCAGCTAGGCGAGCATTATAACGTGTGTTACAAAGTGATGCACGTTCGTCTCTGAAGTAAAGTAATAGAGCTGTTTGGAGCAGTTGGTGAACAGTGTTTTCTGTTGGAGATGGTAAGTCCCTTTGGGGTAGACTTTGGGCTTTTTCACTTTGTAAACCTATAATGTGCACAAAAAAGATATATGGTATAACACAAAAAAGGAAAGGGAAAAAGCCAAAAAGCATAATATGAGCACTTTACTTTTACTCTGTGTGTGTTTTATTATTTTATTTATCTTTGCTTATAATATGTTGGACTCGTGTTTATGCATATTTTCAGACATATTTTAACTTTTTGGAAAACCTTTTTTTTTATGATTAAACAATAACCCCTGTTGAAGACCTCGGATCTACTATCTTCACGGCAGTTGAAACTCTTCTGCGTTTATAGCATCAGGAAACAGCAAGGCAGGCTGTCAGTGGTTCCTGGTGCTGTTTTCTTGTAAACTGGACCAGATAGGTTTTTTTTTTTTTTTTTTTTTGTTGAAGCTCAAAAGTTTTTTTTCTGTTTTAATCTAATCTTTTTTTGTATTGTGTTTTTGCTAACATTGTTAACCGTTTTTGAAACAAATTATCCAACAGAATTAGAGAGCTGGAAGAGAGGAAGTCTAATGTGGAGGAATCAACACAGACCCAAGCAGAGACCAAGGAGGATTCTGGGAAAGAGGAAAAGGTATCCACTCAAAAGTGAAAATACTAAAACTAAAAGCAGTTTGTTGTAGTGAAAGAAAAATGTAATTCAGACAGGTAGTTTAACTGTAGCATTGCATTATGAGATTCTGACAACTGGTTGCTTGGTTAAAATAACCTCATTTTGATGTTTACTGTCGTTGATCTCTGACTTTACAATTACCATAACTGGCAGATGGTCCACTGATGTTTTTAGTGTTCAGTTTGCTCATCGTAATGCTTGTCTGTCATTATTAAAATATATTTCAGGCAGCATCTGAGGTGGAGAATCTGAAGTGTCAGATGAGAACGCTGTTTAAAGAACTGCAGCAGGCCCAGAGCAAGCTGGATGAAGCAGAAGGCATGAAGAAGAACCTGCAGGACAGGTTAGGCCACCACATACACATATATGCCCATACGAACCATTTAGTGAAGGAGCCAACAAGAATAAAACATGGCAACCTATACCGTGCTCCGACAATTAAGGCTGCATTCACATACACTCAGGTGGTCGTCAGGCGCTACGTCGAAAATGCAAATCTTCCCATTTATTATTTCTATTTTTTTTTAGGATTATTTTTTGGGGCAGGTCGGACCAATATCTGTTTCATTATCTCTGCTGTCGATTTTTCTTTTTCATACATAAAGACAACAGGAACTTAAAACAGTTTGGGAGAGGTAAGTCGTAGAGTGCAAAGCGTTTACATAAAACAAAGGTTGGAAAGACCGGGGAGGACTTTAAAGAAACTTAAAAAAATTGTATTAAAAATGATGCTGACAGAATATAACAAAAGGAAGTTTTCAAAGGACATTAGTAATTTTTTCTGGGTCCTTTTGAAAATTTAAACATTACTCAAAAAATGTCACGATTCAATATTGATTTTTAGACTCAAGATTCGATCCAAAAACGATTTTCAATTCAGAAACGATTCACAGTATGTAAATGTAGTTACTTTCCCCATGTGATTGCAGTAGACATACTATTTAAAAAAAATATATATTTTTTTTTTAATTAAAAAATATTAATCGATTTTTTGTCGATAGTGTTGTTGTCATTACTTAGAATTCCTCATGGGGGCGATAGAAACTACGCACTATAGCTTTAATGTATTCTCTTCGCATTCATTTTGAATGCGGGTAGTGTGTTAAAACTGCGGAGGTGGGGGCCGCAGGGGTGAGCCGGAAAAAGCCCGCCGCAGCCTGCGACGAAAAGTTGAGACAGATACAACTTTTAGAGAAACGCAACCCGACGTCACCCTGCGGTGGCCAATCATGTAAGCGGCGATCAGACTTGACAGTAAACAGTAACATCACTGCCTCTGTCGTTGCCACAAACAAAGTTTCAGAACACTGTGAGGGTAAAAAAAACGAGTTTGTGTAACAGCTGACTGTTTCCTGCAACAAGCTCCAGCACAGAGCACAGTCCCTCTGGCTCTTTTTACTCTCTCTCTTTCTCCGTGAAATGAAGCTGCATTCAAGTACGGTTGGAAATGTCGAGATCTTTAAAAGATCTGATGGAAAACAATAATTGTGAAGTATAAAGTCTACTTGTGCTTCACTGGGGGGGGGTTAAAGAACACAATGGGCCATTTGTTGACACACTCACACTGCCACACAACCCTGCTTACTTTTTTTGCAAAGTTTTCTCTCGCTGTTCCTATGCTTAAACTTGACCTGTACATATTCTCATTTTCTCTTTGTGTCTAGATGTCGGGAGGTGGAGCAGGACGTGGTCACTCTGAAGGCTCAGCTGGTGGAGAAGCAGGCTGTTCAGTCGGAGAACGACCGGCTCAAGCTGCAGGTGGACAGCATGCAGGCTCAGGGCCAGATGGAGCAGAGGAAGGCTGGGGAGGAGAGGTCAGAGGCGACACATATACAGAGACATTGACTAGTCATGTTAATGTGGATCTCAGCTGCCTTTTTTGTTGTTGTTGACTGTACAGTAAAAATATTTATGGAAATGATTTGCATTGGAACAGAGTCTCCATCATAGTCTATTTCCCAGTCGTGATTAACATATATTTGGACACGCACACTGAGTCACCGCTAACCTAGTCTATATCCACGACGTTCCACTTCTGTATTGTTCAGGTGCCGCCGGAAATTCCACCAGATATCTTTCATTTCAGCCGGATGTCCGTTACCGTCCACTTTCTTTGTGATGTAATTTTAAACTGCACTTGATTTGTGAGGACTATTGGTGCGTTCTTTTTGTCTTGTAATCGAGACTAATAGCTCGAGCGTGACGTCACATCCGTGTCGAAAAACGAATAACCGCGGGTTGTTGCATTCTTTTTGTCACACAATACTACGAGTCGGAGAAAAGGTGGATTTTTGTAACATTTTTAGTAACATTTAGGATTATATTCACCCAGTTATTGACATATTACACAGATATATCTCACAGTTTGATACATGAAAATTACGTTTTGATTAACGTTAACGTTAGGCTACTGCTCTGCTTTCTGCTCCAGACTCGGCTTAAAGCCATTGTTGTCATATAGCAACCGAGCGTCTCTAGCCAATTTCAGCTGCACAAGCTACAATATAACTAATCAGGCGGTATTTAACTCCTAATGAGACTGTAGCGACATGCCTATAGGTAGCAGTATACAGCGCTATGTGTACGACTTCTTCATTTGGCTACAACAAAGACAAAAGTGCTTAAAATTGTAGAAAACCACAATGTTTACTACGTGTGATGCACGACATAGCCATCTTTGAAAGTGAGCTCGGGGTCCTCTGAGTTCAGACGACTTGACGAGTCGTAAATACGACCTCGGGGGCGTTCTTTTTGCAACTTCCGGGTCGTAACTCCGGAAAACGACTCGTAAAACGACTTCGGTGGACAAAAAGAATGCACCATATGGTTAACTGCTCCTCAGATCTCTGCAGGGTAAATCCAGACAGCTAGCTAGACTATCGGTCCAATCGGAGTTTTCTTTTACAAGACTAAAACAACCTTTGAATGTACACGTTCCAACAAAAAGTTCCTTCCCGAGGTTATTTTGCAACGGCACCGTTGCTCCGTCCGGCGCTGTGGACGAAGGTCTGGCAATGCGAGACTACCGGTAACCCCCTTCTTTCTCCCCTCACAGGAACAACCTGGCCCAGCTGAAGGATGCCTACACCAAGCTGTTTGAAGACTACAATGAACTCAAAGAGGAGAAGAAGAAGAGAGAGGTTAGTTCATATCGCATAATGAGGACCCTTTTCGCAATGTACTTTTATCTTATTTCCACCACACCTATGCGGTTAAAAGAATAAACAATTAGAAAAGAGAGCTGGGCGTGTTTGAACCTTTTGCCCTGTGGTTGTGCAGTCTCAGCTGGTGCAGAAGGAGGTGGTGGACCAGCTGCAGGAGCGGCTGACTGCCGCTGAAGAGGCCCTGGCTGCTAAACAGAACCACATCGATCACATGAAGCAGGAGATCTACAAGAAGGAGGAGGAGCTGCAGACCATATCTGTGTTCCAGGCTCAGGTCAGTGGCTGTAAAAAATGTTTTATCATCTGCTTTGCTAATCGATGTTTAGTTAACCCTAGCATCGGATCCTAAGTATCAGAAGTCCACATAACCAACATGGCTCCCTTTCAGTTTTTGTGCATTTTTTTTTTGGGTACTCTGTGTGCAGGCAGAGGTCTACTCCTCAGACTTCTACGCAGAGCGAGCAGCGAGGGAGAAACTCCACGAAGAGAGGGAGCGTCTGGCTGCTCAGCTGGAGTATGTAAAGAAGCAGAACACCCACCTGCAGGAGGAGATGGAATCACTGGGCAGGTATTGAGTCAAACACCTGGAGTTCAGTTCATTAAAAAAGATGCAGTACATTGTTCCTATGTGCATAACAATATTGATTCAATGATCAACGATGCAATATCATCGATGCAAAGTGAAAATAGTGATACATCTTATCGTTTGGATGTGCCTTTTGTTTTGAAATACCCACTTTATATGTATTTCTATTCCAAAAATTGTATGTTTTTCACATGTCTTTTTTACATGTCTGGAAAAGCTTAGTTATAAAATTGTCAAATCATATTTTAGTTGCTTTTTGTGAGTTGATATAAAACTGTGTTAGATGGGCATATGATATTATCTGATAGTGATCACAGGCCCCTGAATTGAGTCAAAAATCGTATTGTTATCATGAACTTGTGATTTCACTCTGTAACCGAGCTGTAAACATGAAGTTGAAGGCCGTACTAGTCATTCATTGGACAGTTTTGGTGATGTCATCCTGCATAATCAGTGGCACATGAACCCATTTAGAGAAACCTGTGCTGCATACTTGTTACCACAGTTACCAAATAATCTTGCATAAATATATACATGTATTTTGCTTATACAACATCGCTTTCTTGACAGTTCACGAACAGCAATTAGATTTAATAGTAGTTTAGCTTTTGAGTTCATGCTAAAATCCTCTACGTTGACACAAATTAATACTATAAATGAACTGCACCAGAATTAGTTTGGAAGCGGTCTGAGACGCCTCTTTCTCTTGTGTTTCTCCACAGGCGGTCGCTGAACGAGATGCAGAGGAGACATGTGTCACAGGGAGGAAATGCACACGGAGCTGGTGCTAGTCTGATTGGAAGAGGTACACATGTTTGTTTTTTTTATGTCCTGAAAGGTAGCCTTCCAGGCATACTTCATTTCAGGCTGTATCCAAATTCCATGTCTTTTACCTGAATTGATAGAGCCTTAAAAGAATAGTTTGTCATTTTGGGAAATACGTTTATTTATTGCCAAGGTAGATAAGAAGATCTACAAAGTGTCTATATGTCAGTAACGTTTAGAAATTGGCACTTTTCCATCAAGCAGTACTTTGTGGTCAGTTGTGCTAAAGTTTGCTTGCTAACATAACATAAACTGGCTGGCAGACACCTCGCAAATTACCTCAGACTTATCACCCCCTAGCGTTATGGCGGTGAAATGCACCGCGATGCAAAGCAACCCCGACGCAGAACTCCGAAAGGGTCACTACGCCGGAGGAGCGACGGCGTAGCTACGGCGTGGAGTTGACACAGAAGCATAAAACAGCCTTTTAGTTTAGCATAACGACGCGAAACACCGAGCAGAAACTATTTCTTGGATTGGCCGGTGACTTCCTGGAGTCTTCTTGTTACCGTGGAGAACGCAGACAAGGGTTCTACAGTGGGCAAGTCAGGACGACAAGACTCGAGGGAGACACTGACCCGCCTAAAAAAGCACATAACTCCACGCAAAACCACACAGTTTTTTATTTTAGTTTTTGTATGGATTAAACAAACATGATATAACATGCTAGTATAGCTACTATAGTTAGTTTAGAAGTATTAGTTTTATGTTTTGACAGAGCCAGGCTAGCTGTCTCCATCTGTTTCCAGTCTTTACGCTATGCTAAGCTAAGTCAACCGGTCGCTGGCTCTATTTTAATATTTAGCGTACAGACACAAGAGTGGTATCAATCTTCTCATTTAACTCTCCGCAAGAAAGAGAATAAGTGCATTTCCCCAAATGCGCAACCATTCATTTAACCATCTTGACTGTATAACACCTAAAACGTGATTGGTGGAACTTGTTGCAACGTACCACACAGTCTGGGAGGGAGTGCACGATCGACAGCTCAGTTCAGTGTAACTGGAACATCTGTGTCCAGCATGTTCAGGTTGTGATCAGTGTCTCTTGACTCTCAGGTACTGACTGGCAGCATCAGGGGAACATTCCCGAACACGCCTGTCCCAAGTGCAACGAGATCCTGCCGGACCTGGACTCCCTGCAGATCCACATCATGGACTGCATCAACTAGACCTCCATCATGACAAGCAACCACGACAACAGCAGCTACGTTAGCACCTTAATCTGAGTCTTCCTCCGCTTTTATCTTTACCTGAGACAACTCATCATTGTTCCACGATAAACTCAGTTACATTCATTCTCAGATGGCAACATTTTGCTTTTTCTAAGGATTTAAATGGAGAGATTTTAAAGCTGTATTGAGGGTTCTTTTGAAAATAATTGGTCCTCTGTAGTTTGTTTTATTTGAGAATTGCTTATAAATATTTGGAATACAACATAAGATTTTGGGAAAAGAATTGTAAACTGAAGATGAACTTCTTCAAGGGAAAACTTGTCTGGAATATTAAAAGAGAAAGTTAACGCAACCCCTGATGAGATTTTAGTGTAGTGCTGTCTGCCTGTCATGTGCACATTACGTAAGTGCAGCCTTCACAAGTTGCATTCGTTTACCAAGTACTTGGTTGCTGAAGGCTATTTTATTTTTAATTTTTTTGGTTTCCTCGAGAAATTCTTTTTATATTTCTTGCTTGAAAAGTATATTTTGGCTAATGGGTTGTTGGTGTTGGGGGGGTGAAAGGAGCATGCACCATGTAGGCACTTTAATATGAAGATAAATATTTTATTTTCACTGTAATGCAGTTGATACCTGGTAATTAGAATGTAAAATATTTAACTTGTTAATCAACCTATCACTGTATACCTGTATGCCTTTGTAATTCCATGTGCAGGAGGCTCCAACACCCTGCTAATTCTGTAGTCTGTAGATTATAAAGGACTTCTGATTTCATGTTGTAATTCTGTGAATGAAAATAAAATTATTGCAAATTTCTGTCTGCTTTTAGTCATAATTGTGACATAAAAAAACCTGGAAGATTATTTCTCTGACGAAGTATTTGAAAAAACAGTTGAGTTAGAATGATATCCTTCTGCCTTAAATGATATATTGTGTCAACATTACCAAAATAGCTTAGTTTTACAGTTAGTGTTCATTAGCGAAAAATGCGTGACTTGAAGCCTTGTTTTGGAAATGTATGCTATTGTGCAGTAGAATATGGTGTTGTGGTGTGTGACTTTGGCGACTACTAGTGTTAGTATTGAAGTATAAGTATACAATCAAAACTATGACTGCCACATGACCCCTCAACCCATTGCATCACAATCAATATCAGCAGAAATGTGTGTTGTTCGATATTATTTGTATCTCACAATGGTATTTACTTTGAATGAATTCAATCCTTTCTTGTACGACATGGACATTTTATTTTCAGTTAGGCAGATCGTTGGGCAGCTACCAGAACTTTGACAACACAGTAGGGTCCTTCGTTTAGCGCCAGTTTAGATTTCCTCCCCTCGCTCTCAATGCTCGCTCTCTATGCTCGCTCCGAGTGCAGGTTGTAAAGACTAGCTACAAGATTAATATCTCGATTTTTATCAAATATAACCCATGACTTGTACATAACTACGCGCAGTGCTAATTATTGGGGAACAAACAACACATTGACAGGTTGGAAGTAGTTGAAAAATCCATCAAATTTGTATTAGAGCTAGCAAAGGACACAAAGCTGTAACATTACCGTCAAGCTCTAGAACCAGAGGTAAGTTGGCTATCTTATTATCTTTGAGTAGCTAACGTTAAACATACAAATACATAGACAGTTTATTTTAAAGATAACCTTTAATTTACTTTTCATTTTGATGTTCACAGAAGAAAGAAAGCGAGATTCACACCCCCAAATGTTGACATGTAGCTATTTCTTAGTTAAACTTACAATGTTGAACTGTCTGTCAGTTTAAAGGGGTCCGGTGAAGCAGGCCATAGCCTCCCCTGACACAGAGGCTGAACCCGAATTTCAATTCTTCACTCATCTTTTTAAATAGAAGTTTCTTTCCAATATAGTCAGCCTATGTTTTGCCTGCACAACGTTTTGGTTCACTGGCCAGATAGACCAGATGTTGGGTCGGCAGTTTTGCGTGATACACACTGTATTGGTCATGGTGCTTCCACAATATGACATTTCTTTCCATTACGTAATTTATGCCACTATGTGTGCTGTTTTTACAAGAAAATAATTTACCGGTGTGGTTACACAGCCAACTTTTAGTGAGACATTGCTTGTGCCAGTAATTTTTAACCCTCAAGACAGGAATTTAACAATATACAAATACATTATAGTGTTATACTATTTTTTACAGTGTAATGTAGTGTGACACTGGTTGAATGACATATTTGCCCATGTAAACATTTGATTTAGGGTAAGGGTGCAAGAAACACCTATCCACATTCCAACTTGCATCAGAGCATTGGGATATTATACAGTAGCGTGTGCGTTAAAACATGAAACAGAAATGCACAGAATATAACTGCTAAAGTGCAAATTAAACAGTGAAACTGCAGCTAAATGTTGTACTGATAAACATGCTGTTTAACAACATTATGCAAAATGAGAATAAATAGTCATTGTTGCATTGTTGCAGCAAATAAGAGGGGAGAGATGCTACAATTGATGTAGGTACTAAGCTGACCTGAGAAAATACAGTAAACAACACACAGTGACTCATTTAAATTAGCCTATGTTTCCAATTTTATTTTCTAGAGAGAAAGCAGGCCACTGAGGCCAGGCTTTCTGATCCAGTCTTATTTTCTTAGGTCTCTAAACAATGTTATTATAAGAACTGCCAAATTAGTCTTTCCTTCACTCCACACAATAACATAAGTGTCTGCCTTCTCGTAGGTCACCAGTTCATCTAAAATCAGTACCAACATTCACATCTCTAAAATGGAAAGTAAGTACAGCATCATTGGATTTAAAACACATTGAAGTACAACTTTATGAATAGATCACAACATCAGTCCGTTTATGTCTTCTCTGTCCAGGTGAGGATGATCTGGACATTCTGACGGCGCTGCTGGCTGAGAGCGAGGGAGTCGGAGAAGAGCAGGGCGGTCAGGAGCAGGCAGACGACTTGGACGGCCTGTTTGATGCCGACAATGACGAGGAAGAAGAGTACAAAGAGGGCGTCGAGGAGGAAGGGCGAGATGTGTCGGATCTCTTTGGAGATGTGGAAGACATTGAAAATGAAGAGAAAGACACTAAAAGAAAAGAAAGTGGTGGAGAAGCCTGCGAGAGCCTGGACAGGTCAAAGGAGGATTTACAAGGTTTGTGCCACTAAAGTCTCCTCTCGCCCAATTTATGGTCCTGCGTTAAATCTACTCCGTAGGTACATGCGTAGGTACGCCGTAGTCTGACGTGCACCTATCAAAAAATTTAACTACACATCGTGCCGATGCAGAATGCAACAACTGTGATTGGTCCATCTGGCTGTGGTTTGGTAGCGTCGCATTCCCCCCTTACTCAATTCCAGGTTGTCCTTCTCTCCTCTGTAAACAACATAAAATCAGGTTAGTGTGCACAGGGGAGACACTTTGTTTCTCCCTCTATATCTCTAGAGTCGGTACTCGCTCCAAAGCTAATCCCCGTCACTCTCTCGCTTGCTCTACCACTCACTTCCCAGCATACACACATGCCGGCCCTCTCTTAAAGAGATATGCTAGAACGACGCAGACACCAGCCCACAAGTATAAACCTCAGGCTACTTACGTAGGCCCTGCGTAGATCCTACATACAACCATAAATCCGCCTTAATCCTCCTTTGGTTGATGTACAATGTAATGTTTGTGTTTACCGGCGTTATGTCTTCCTTCCTCAGATGAGCTGAGGCGCATGCAGGAGCAAATGCAGCGGTTGCAGCAGCAGCTGGAAGCAAGCCAGAAGGTTTCCACCTCATCTTCCCCTCCGGTCACGGCTGCAGGGAGCACGGCTCGTCCAAAACCAGTCACTCCCAAACCGACACGCACTCCACAGCCGACCGCCAAACTGGCCCAGGCCAAACCCACCTCTACCACACCGAAGACCAAGGCACAATCAGGTAGACATTTAGTTGTTCACCAGCCACACTGGCTGACAAATTCAGTCCATTGGCCACTTTTG
This sequence comes from Perca fluviatilis, assembly GCF_010015445.1. Taxonomy (NCBI): domain Eukaryota; kingdom Metazoa; phylum Chordata; class Actinopteri; order Perciformes; family Percidae; genus Perca; species Perca fluviatilis. Next base: position 20,407,034 of record NC_053134.1, on the reverse strand, counting down.
TTATTTTATTTTACTCATGAAGTACAGAATAAATTGATAAAGACCCAAACAACTGCACATAACTGCAGTGGCAACAAAAGTCGATTTTGTTTCTGTTTTCTCCTTGTCTTTTGACAGCAGCAACATCTTCACCCGCTCCAGTCAGAGGAGGAGATCTGAAGCTCCAGGAGTCCTCTGACTTTTTTGATCAGCTGAACAATGCTGACTCCTTCAAACGTAAACCCCGGCTAGCTCATCATCCCAAACCAAGCACGTCGCCAGGTAAAACCTATCCCCAAAGCATTTACATAAACCGGAATTACTGAAAGCATTTTGTCATTGGATTTACTCATGGTATATTTATGTACAAAAGAAATGATACTTGTGCATTTATTCGAGTGTATTTCACGGTTTTCTCATCAGAAGACAGAGGGCCGCTGGTGGAGATAAAGCTTGGCAGCTCCTTCCAGCCAGTAGAGAGCACCAGCCAAGCTTTCAATCCTGTGCGTTCACCTCCAGCCTCTCAGAGCAAACCTGCATTGGCTGCATCAGCAGGACAGCCCAAACCTTCTCCTCTTCCTCCCCTTCCTAAAGATGTGGGGGTTGAGAAATACTCAGGACTGCGGCTCAGGTGAGGACACTGAAGTGATGATAACACAGGCCTTTTATAAAAAAAAAAAAATCTGAAGTGAAAAAAGTCTCATGCTGGGCTCCTTTCTGATTCAGAAAACCGCGCGTTTCCTCCAGCGAGATGGACCGCAAGATGGCCGACCGCCGTCTAATCCGTCTGTCCCAGGTACCGGAGCGCGCGGCTCGAGAGAAGCTGGAGGATAGCGATTGGGTGACTTTCGCTGTGCTGGTCAACAAAGTCACTCAACAAAGCAGCAGCAGTGTAGGTCTATGCTCAAGCCTCCCATCCATGGTTGTAGCCCTCTGTGTTTGGCTCAGTACTGTGATATGTAAATGGATACAAATTACACACACATCTCAAATTTGTTGTGATTTAAGGACATTTTTAGCTATCGTACGTAACAATAATACTGAATGTTTGTTTTTTGAAGCTGTGGAGCTCTGCTATTTTGCTATTTCTAGTAACTTTGGTGAAGCAAGGATACAGCAACATCCATGCCATGTTTGTTAGCTGAATATACGTTAGTTCATCACCATATAAAAAGATATTTCACTCACTGTCTGTCAGCTGCTCACATTGTTTGCCTTTCTCTAAAATATTAGAAAACACTAAAGCAGAACCAGAAAACCCAAGCTGTTAAGAATTTGGTGTTGCTCCATTATTTCTGAGCCCAGGGGGCTGTTTCACAAAAGCAGTCTTTATAAATCCAGGATAACCGATAAAGCGAGGCTTGACCTAGTCTAATCTGTGCAGCCCAGCTTGGTGCGGTTCACGACGGCCAAGCCAGGCTGTCACAACTTTAAATAATAACTTAACTGAACAGCAATATGCACCTGTTGTATTTTAATGCAGGCTGATACTAATAAGGCAAAAGCACTGCTGAGTGAACAGAAAAGGCCCCTGGTATAATACGTCCTGGCTGTTAGCCTGGTCGTATATCCCGACCGGGACCAAGCTAACAGCAATTCAGTAAGAGATTTTTCCCAACTGGCAGCTTCAAATCTTGATTGGTGGGAATCAAAGTAATGGATTTCATTGGCCACACGCCACTGAAATTCACCCAAAGTTATAATTAACTTGGCAGATCTGAAAATGTATTTGAAGCACTGTGTACTGTCACATTTTTGATGGAGTGCTTCCTCTCCTCAGGGCAAAACCTTCAGCATCTGGAAACTGAACGACCTCCATAACCTGGAAGTGTTTGTGTCTCTGCTCCTGTTCGGCGAAGTTCACAAAGAGCACTGGAAAACGGAGACGGGCACCGTCATCGGACTCCTCAACCCAAACCTCATGAAGCAGAAAGAAGGATATGACGGGGTGAGTGGACAGTCTGAACTGAATACAATGTACATACAGCAGAGAGTGTTCTGACAGCAGAAACCAGTGTTTACTTTCATTACCTTCACATTGATGCAGTCATTTTACAGCTGTCGGTGTAAAGAGCCTCAAGTCACTTCCACCAATCAGAAGTCATATTTTAATGTGGATCTTAACCTTCTCGAACACTGCTGATTTTACAAATAGATGAACTATGCGTAAATGTTAGTATTGCAGAAGGATTTAAAGTCCCGTGTCACTGTTAGCTCATTGCCCTCAAAAAATGAACTGCTTTTCACTAAAATAAAGTGATAACCTTGTTTTATTTATGTTTTACTGAATTGGTTTCAAGACTTTTTTTGTCATTGACTGGTCTGGCAACTAAAGCGGCGGCCAATAAAAGCTGAAAACAGACTGGTGGTGTTGGGTGAAAATAGCCAGTAAGGTTGTCATGCATGCTAAAAAAGAGGTGTTAAGAGAGGAATGTGGCGACAAAAGCCAAAGCTGTTACCAACTACACACACACACACACACACACACACTCACACTCACACGCACACACCCTTAGGACAGTTTGAGTTCAGAGCCTCTAATCTCAGATGACATAAGGAATGGGGAATGATCTCCACTGCAGTCACAGTTTGGACACAGTTTATAGTGTCTAATGAACTAAAAAATGCCGTGCTGTGGTCAAATCAAATGATGAGGTGATGTTTGTCGCATGAAGAGCTGTCAATCAAACACAATTTTGGCTTTTGTATGAAACTTAAAGCAAAGTGTCTAATCTAGGCCATATGCATGCTATGACTTCTTACCTACTGTTCCTTCTTGTTTGTGACGGTGTAAATGAAGGGAGAGTGATGGACTTCTATCCAATCAGATGTTGTTGTCTGCAAACTATCATTGAATTTTCTTAATAATTATATCATATCAGGGGAAAATATAAAAAGGAAACGCCAAAGAACAGAACCTTTTAAACTTCTACAGATAAAGCTTCATATTTCGCTTATTAAGACAACTTTTAACATGTAAAAGACAAACATGAAAAGGGGAACATCATAGAGTAGTGGGCTAGTTAAGTTGGCACTAAAAAACTTTTTAAATCCAACATAAAAAGTATAGGACAGATTTGTATTAAAAAAACGACCTTATTGTCTGCTGTGGTAAATAATAGGTACTTTCTGAGTGCTGGAGTTAGAGAAAATGGCATCCTAACTGGTGCATCCTTGTGTGTACTGCTCTTGTACAAAGACATCAATATTTTATTTCTTAAGCCATGTCAGACCAAAGATTCGAGACGAGATGAATCCTTTTAAGAACGTTGCAGGGAGAAGTTGCAGCGGCGACCCGTCTCAGCCCGACTCAAGGCATTCACTCAGACAGTTTGTATCAGAGAGTCATTTGACAGTGACAATCCAAAGGTGCACCTTGCAACAGGAGAAAAAACACTATGGTCCAGAAGAATACAAAGTTGGAAAACATGGAATTCAACTCCAGAGAGATTGAACCGCAAATTAATTTCTATCTCAGTTCACTTGAAGAACAAGTACGGTGTGAACTGAAGGACAGCGAGGCGAGGCTCACCCAGAGTGAATCTGAGGGAAGAGTTCACCTGATAATCCGAGAGGACTTGCTGGCCGATGTCCTCGATCAGCTCCAACAACAGAGAGAGGGCGGCAGTTGGAGCCATGAGAAAGAGCTGATGCAGAGGGAGATGTGTGACTTGAAAGTCCAGCTGGCTGAACGTGTCCACTCCCACCAGTATCTGAAATCCCAGCTGGGAAAAATCAGCAACATGCTGCAAAAAGCCCAAAAAGATCTGGACCTGCAGACCTTCATTACTGAAGACCTGAAAGTTGAATTGGAGCAGATGAAGGGAGAGAAGGAGGCCCTTCAAAATAAAGTGGAGACTCAGAAGATGGAGCTTCGTAAGGAAAGACAGAGACTCGCGGTAGCTAAGACCACCAACGTGAGGTTGGAGAGCGATCTGGAGATTGGGAGGGCTCACGCTCAGGAGCTGAAGAATGAGTTTACCAAGATGGAGGAAGCTCTCCGAAAACAGGAAGAGGGAAAGAAGATACTGGAAAGATCCCAGGCTTCCCATAGAGCCCAGCTGGAGATGCAGGACAAAAACAACAAGAACCTCATAGCTTCTCTTAAGAAAAAGTTAGAACATCAGCTGGAGAGTGAGCGTGTCCTGTGGCAGCAGGAGAAAACCTCCCGTGCTGGAGGAGAGAGAAAACGAGAGCCTCCGATGTGGCTCAGATGGCGAGAGCAAAGCTCTATGAGTGACGCCCTCCTGGCTGATCTGAAGAAGGCTGAGCAGCAGCTGGAGAGTCATCTCAACGAGTGGAAGGAGGACAAGTCATCCCTCCTTCAGGCCACAGAAAGCCTGAAGCTGACTCAGCAGGAAAAGGAGCAGGAGTGGGAGAGGACGGAGAGCACCATGAGGTCCCAGCTGGTAGAGCTTCAGAGCCAGGTCATGAAAAAGCAGCAGAAGAAGAAGTGGTACAGAAAGCTTCTCTAATGCCCGGCTGAGGAAAAGAAAATGCGTTTATACACAAACAATCTTTTAAAAATAGTTTGTTGGTCTGTTTAAAATGTGAAGTCTCACTACAGTCATGTGTAATATGAAATGCTTAGTTTGATGTATTATAACTCAGGGGACAAACACTCATGAGTTCTCACTTTTATCCTAAACCCCCAAAAATACAAGTTGGTCTAAATATAGGTTTTTGTCTGGAGGTACATGTTGGTCATCCAAAGAAAATAATTCCGTTCAAAACACAGGAGCATTTCTTTCAGGGACATTTTGCAGGTTTACTACGAGTCTCATGTAGCTTTAGACTTTAAGACCAAACAGGTTTATTTAGTATCACAGAGCCTTTCAAACACAGCTGCAATTCAGCGTAAATGCTTTAGAATATTTGTAAAATATAATCTCTATAAACAAGGTTAAACGGCATCATACATGGTTATTGTCTGGTTGTCAGAAATGTACAATATCCATTAAAAAATGTTTGCTAGAAACTTGAATTATTTGGTAAAGATCAATAATCAGTTTACTTTTTGTTTTGGGAATAATCAATAAATCCTATGATTTGGCTACATGTAGTTTTGGTATAATGATATAACAAACTTCAGCTTGACATCCAGAGTCAAATTAGCAAAATAATTTGGAGTGATTAGAGCAAAAGGACAAAAAAAAAAAATTCTATCCATATATCAAGACATTTCTTAATCGGTGTTATATATTACTTGAAGATTTATTGGCAAAAGATTGTACGGTCTGAATAAGATGTGGAAGACTCAAAGACACAGTGAAGGTATCGCAGTGGAAGGGTGTCCGTCCATCCATCGCTCCCCGCCTCGGGGTTGAATTTCCTCCTGGGCATTCCAGTCTGTTTGCGCTGTGTTCTGAATGATGAGTGAGCATCTGATTGCTCATTCAGGGCCGCTCTGCCGGCTATGTGTTTACCTCTTCATGTACGTAGCAGAGTACTATGAGATCCTCTGGTCGCCCTGAGCCCTACGGAGAGGTTTTTAATTTGTCTAAAGAAAAAGCACAGAGCCCACAGACTGCTGGACATCTCAAGGCCAAAACGAAGCAGAACATCTTCTTTGGTGCATTTATTAATCCGTACTACAAGCATGGTGCAAACACCAACAGGCCAGCATTAGAAATTACCCAAAATATTTAAAAGGTAAAGACAGTACTTAATCAGGATAACTTTGTCCCCATTAGCTCTTTGTGTCTTAAGGTCCTTAAACCATGAAATCCTAGACAGATCTCTGGTCAGATTTGGATGAACGTTAGAGGAATGCTGCATCTTCATGTTGTTAACCCGCATGTTGAAAGATCTATTCATGTCTTGGCCTCTTAGGGGTCCTTTAAACAAACGTCAAATATGCATGAAAAAGCTTAATATTGAGCCCTATGTATGGTGCTCGAGAGGTAGAATCATTGCTTCTTGCAAGTTCCACCAGTTAAACAAACAAAAAGCAATAGAACATATGATGGTGGCACAGGATCAGGGCAAGCTGGTATTTTGTCCGTATATTTCTTCTGCTCTTTGGACCTTTGCAAAACACATGCCTGGAGACCAACTGCCGAAGTTGTAACTGATTCTTTTTTTTTCACTCTTTTCAAATTTCACCCCTTGTTCAGTGCTTGTTTTTACCATTAATGTGTCCCTGTATATTTTGTTGTTGTTGAAGTGTAATCTGTTTTTGTTTGTTTTTATTCTGTGAAGCACTTTGAATTGCTCTAGTGCATGCATTGTGCTATATAAGTAAATTAATTGCCTTGCCTTCTAGTTTTACTTAAAAAAAAAACCCTGACTGAAATGATTAAATTGCTATCAAAATATTTGCACATTAGTTTTCTGTCGATGAACTCATCGATTCATTGACTAATTGTAACTGAGTAAAATAACAACGACAACACATTATAAATCTGTAAAACAAAGTACAAAATGAGTCCCAGCCACAAGGAGAATGAAATAAAAGGGAGACAAGGCAACACGGGGAAAGAGCTGATTTTTGTATATTGTATGCATTTGTATACTTCATGATTTCAATGATCATCGCTTGTTACTACTGTAAGCTGTTTCCCTTTCCAGATATAAAAGCTTGTGTTGAACGTGTGCAGGTGAGCCTGACGGTGGACAACCCCCAGAAGGTGTTGCTGATGGGCGAGGCTCAGGACTACAGCAACTGCAAGGGCATGAAGAAGAACGGAGACCCCTGCTCTCAGATCGTCAACATGGTGGGTCCATCTTCTCCGTGTGTGCATGTGTTTAGCTGTGTTCGAAACTGTTCCCACTCACTATTCTCTATATAGTGTTTTATTAAAGGTCCCATGGCATGAAAATTTCACTTTGAGTTTTTTTAACATTAATATGAGGAGGAGAAAGATGCGAGCGAAGACATTCGGTCCGTTGTAGCAACGCTGCCGAATATCCAGAAGTTAAAGCCCGAGCAAGAACAGTCTTTGAGTTGTGTTGGTGGCCGTGATGTTGTGGCCCCCCCCCCGGGGGGTTTGGGAACAGTTTGATTTTCCAGCTCGCTCCGTAAGTGGTGAAGGAGTTGGCTAAGGCTAGCGATGCTAAGCCGACGTCACGACCAAACGTTAGCGATCGGTTATGGCAGATCCAGAGTGGCTCTGGGCAGATCCAATAGTTTTAAACTTCAACAGAGTACCCGCCTTCAAGGAAGTTAACACTTGTCAATGGAGAGTGTCCAGACTCTCTGTAGAAATGAAATGTGCGAGATTCTGGTAGGACCAGGCTAACATCGTACAGTATGTACACGCAACTTAGTTGTGCATAGTGGGTATTTTACAGTGGACTATATAGTCACTGAAATTAACCGCGGAGAATTCAAGCACCATTACAAAATGGCGAACACACTAAATATTGCACTATTTCCGTGATAGGGAAAGGGTTCGAACGCAGTTTTTGTGTCAGGGATCAGGATTCCATCACATCTTTTTTTTTTTTTTTTTTTTTTTCTTCATTGATTCAACCTTTATTTACACTCGAGAGATCATTGAGGGGCAGCCCTCATTTTCAATGACATCGAGTCAGTTACAAAGAAAAGAACACAGAAAAGGAAGCAGCACCATCATAAGAACATAGACAGTAAAACTTTCCGAGATGGAAAAACTGTTTGATAAACAGATCAGGACAACCAGGATGCAAAAGAAATACAACTACGTAAAGGAACTACAAGGAGACGTTTGAAAGTCCAAAATCAGATTTCTAAAATGTCCAAAAGGCACAAGTGAGTTGACTTGTCTCTGTGTGGCTGTTTGATTACAGTTCGAGTGCCAGTACTGTCAGTATCACGTCAAGGCCCAGTATAAGCAGATGAGCTCCAAGAGGTCCGAGCTGCAGTCGGCTTTTTCTGGAAAAGCTCCGAACAGGTTGAAGGGGAAGGGCGGCAGCCTGAAGGAGCGTTTGTGTCAGGACGGCTTCCACTACGGCGGTGTGTCCTCGGCCGCCTGCGCCGCCTCACTGTGAGTGATGTTAGATGTTGTCGTTTCATTGTCTATTCCTTTTAAATGTGTTTTTTATTTTTTTCCTGCCTGTTTTCTACAAACCTTCCGTTTAATGCACAGTATCTGATGAATGCAAATAATAATAATACTTAATGTAGTAATAAAAGGGCACCATTTTAAAATTCAACTGACAGCAGACAGTGATGCATACCGAGGCCACAACCCTGTACAATTTGGATTCTGGCAGAAATGCTGTTTGTATTTTTTTTACAGTGTGTTGTTGAAGTCAGATTGTGCAGGCTAACTGCAACTTCCGAAGCCAGGAACACTGTGTGGGACTGGGCAGAATCTAAGCCGCTGGGCATTTTCAGTAAAAGGTCTCTGTGTTGCAGAACGGCGTCCAAACCGAACAAACCCGGCCAGACGACTCTGAGCAAGCTGTTTGTGAAAGGCTCGGCTCAGCTCGCGGATCAGGCCAAGAGGCTGGGTAAGGACTGATAGGCTCTCTCTCTCATACACACACTCATACACACAAACCCAAAGACTGCCAGTTAACCTTGGCTAGTTGTCTCTTTTGAAAATATTGAAATATTTTGGGGTTTCACAGCTTCTAAAAGTCTACAATACATTTGTCTGTGCTTTGAGGACCCGTTGGGTTTTTGGGGATGTCTTGTATTACATCACCTCCAATTAACAAAAAATACTTAGTTATAATCTTGACGGTGAACAATCCCTTTTTTTTATTTTTATTTTTTTACTTTTCTTTTTTAGCCCTGAAGTCCGGTGAAGTTTCAGGTTGTACGAATGAATTTAAGAGCCTGCTGTCGGCGCCGACCCCCGGAGCTCTGCAGCTGAAGAAGCACTTGGCGCAGGGCAGCCAATCAGGTACGCCCCCTGGAAATAGCTCTGTGCCTTTTTCACCACTTAAGCTGAGAATGAATGAATGACTTTAATTCTATTCGAGTGCCATCAAACAGCCCGTCCCTAATTGGATTATAAGACACATTTACAACACATCAATATTTGCGCTGGTCACAAATCAGATCCAGGTGATCTGATTAAAAGCAACAGAAACAGTTCCTAACCCTTGACTGATACATTTTCTTCCTGAACTCCCATGCATTCCCTAAATAAGATGTCAATTGAAGGTCTCTTTTTCAAACAACCATTTCAGACAATGTGAGTTAGAGGATGGATACCCGACGGGCCGGGCTGGGTTCGGACAGATATTTAGAAATGATGTTTGGGTTCGGGTCGGGCTCGGTCACATCAGCGTGATAAGGCATTGCACATTTTAAATTTAAAAAAGCTTATTATGTAAGTGCGCGCTTGTGTTAACGTGCGCTTGTTGCCCCGTGTGCGCTGATGCACTCATCTGTTGACATTTCCGAATGCCTTCCTACAGTTGCTTAATAAAAGGCTTTCCACACAAACAAACATATGTGTCATTAGTATGAGAAAAAAATGAGATTTTAACTGTGTCGGGTTCAGGTCGGGCTCGGACAGAAAAATGCAGCCCGATCCGCACTCGAATGTGAGTCATTCATATCCATCAACACACTTAGTGTAGTCTTTAAATCATTATTTAAAAATGTCATGACATTTCCAGTACAAAGGGCAGTAAGAAAAACAAAATGATACCCATTTTCTATTTCTCTCAGATGACACACTGGACACATTCCATTATTCTTCCACTGCAGCTTACCGACCCATTTAGATATCAAGAGGCAGTATGTCAGCTCTAATCTCAGCACCAAAGGACCACAAGTAGATTATAAGAACATAAGAAGTTCATTTGAATCTCAAAGCAATTTAGAATATAGTCCAGTGATGTTCATTTTCTATGTCAATATTCAAATCCGCCCTTCGCCATTTTTATTAACCTTTTTATTATCCATCTTCAGTCTCCAAAGATGCAGGGGGAGCTCCAGTTCAGTCCATCTCAGCCTCAGACCTGCTGAAGCAGCAGAAACAGAAGCAGCGGGAGTTTCTGCAGAACCGGCGGCGGCGGGCAGACGAGATCCAGAAGAGGGTGCTGCATAGCCCAGCGGGGCCCAGACCCGGGTCTACGTCCTCACTGGGCCGAGATGGTCTGATGTCCCCGAAAGCAGCTTCTGAGGTCCCCAAGGCCACCCAAAGCCCCGCAGCTCCCCGCGCTCCCACCCTGGGCCGAGGCTTCTCTGAGGGGGAGGACATCCTCTTCTTTGAGAACAGCCCGCCTCCGGTGCCCGCCCCCAGCGCTCTCAGCCTATCAGCCGCCAAGCTGGCTGCTCTGAAGAAGCTGAGAAACAAAGGGGCGGGGCTTGAAAAGGAAGACCCCAACGCTGTGAAGAGGAAGAGGAGTAACGGCAATGAGATCAGCACCCGAGTGGAGAAGAATCTGACCTCACCCAATGGTACACAGTCGCAGCGCACTGAGCTCTCACAGCCACCGTATATCGCCAGCGTGCACCTAGCTGAGTTTAGATATTTAACTTGGTAGCAGCTCACATAAGAAAAGAAATTCATGACCGACCACAAAGAGCTCACTAGTGAATGTGAAGACATTTGAGCACTTGATTTGATTAGTAAAATGTAAAATTTCTCTCCCAGTAAAGTCCTATATAAAATGACTTTATTGTTGCTTGTTATAACCGGACGTTTAACCCACTGTGCAGGTGAATCGTCCAGTAATGAGGAAGAGGAGCCGGCCCTGAAGAAGAAGCGAGAGCAGCTCCTCTACATCCAGTCGGAGGAATTTCAAAAGATCCTCAACGCCAAATCTCGCCACGGAGCTGCACTACAGGCGGTACGACCAGTGGCACTTCACCATGTGCTATATCTGTTAAGACTTGTTTTGCTTAGCCCATTTAGATTTATAGCTGTTGCACATACCGTAGATATAAGGTAGATCTGAGGTCTCCCTTGTCTTCTTATTTTGCAAATCCAGCTGCATTTCTACATGTAAAACATTGTAAAGTGTGTCTGACTTTTCCGGCCGGAATGTGTTTCTCTCTCCTCGCTCTCTCTCTGGCTCTCGCTCTCTCTCTCAATTTTCAATTTCAATTTCATGTTGCTTTATTGGCATGACAAAAAAAATACATCTGTGTTGCCAAAGCATAAGAACAAACATACATATAAAATGACAAGGAGTAAATACATCTGATGTAATAATAATACAAGAAAACATTATAATTATGATAAATCTCTCTCTCTCTCTCTCTCTCTCTCTCTCCCCCTCCCCCTCCCCCTCCCTCAGGCGGAGTACCAGCTGCAGGAGAAGTACTTTGATCCACTGGTGAAGAAGGAGCAGATGGAGGAGAAGATGAAGGGCATCAGAGAGATGAAGTGTCGTGCTGTATCCTGTAAAAAGGTACTGAGTTAAATTGACACCAATTTGGTTCAGATATGTATAAATATATATAAATAAATAAAAATTAAGATTGATCTTTGAAATAATACTGAGATAGATATTGTCCCATGAGTGAGATTTGTTTTCGTAGTCCGTTTCATGCGCATGGCTATATACACGGACAAATAGATCAACAGATAGCATAAAGACAGGTAGACACATAGTTTATGTCCGCGATGATCCACTTCCGGGATTGCTCCGGTGCCGCCGGATGTTCCGCCAGGTGCATGTCTTTTTAGCCGATGTCCGTTTCCTTCCGCTTTCGTTATGTTGGAATTTTACACTCCGGTGGATTTCTGAGGACTACGGTTAACTGCTCCTCAGATCTCTGCAGGGTAAATCCAGGCAGCTAGCTAGACTATCTGTCCAATCTGAGTTTTCTGTTGCACGACTAAAACAACTTTTGAACGTACACGTGTTCCACCAAAAACAAGTTCCTTCCCGAGGCTATTTTGCAGCGGCACGGTGACTCCGTGCGGAGCTCAGCACCGCCCAAGACGATTGTGATTGGTTTAAAGAAATGCCAATAAACCAGAGCACGTTTTTCTCCCATCCCAGAATGCTGTGTAGAATGCTAGCCAGACCCTCCTCCACAGCGCTGTGGAGGAAGGTGCACATATAAACAGACCCATAGAAACATTTACTACAACAACACCGGATCTATACAAAGCTAGCGAGCAAGTTTGTTCAGCAGCGCTAGGGCAGAAGCGACAAAACTTCTGCCAAAGCGGGTCCTTCTACACCTCCGAGTCCTGTAGACCTAGAGGGTGATTGGTGTCATTGGCAATGGTGAGGGCGAGGCGTGTGATGGCTCCATCGTTCAGTTCTGAGATGTTTGGTGTAGGGGAGCTGATCATTTTGGAGGCGAGTTTTGTTTTTGTTAGAAATGGTGAACATGTAGAAACAGGGGGAGACCCGTACAGCACGATGGGTTGACTTGTGTCTCCGTTAGAAGAAGGAAAAGTAAGCCGTTATGTTCCTTTTTTGTTTCCAGTGCGGTTACACCTACTTCAAGCCGGCAGATCGTTGTGTGGAGGAGAACCATAACCTGCGGTGGCACGATGCCCTGAAACGCTTCTTCAAATGCCCCTGTGGACAGAGAGCCATCGCTCTGGACAGACTGCCAAACAAACACTGCAGGTACGTTAATTACATATTCCTCAAGCTCTTTCTCATTCCTTTGATAGTTTTTCAATGAAATGATATGTACATTAACTAATGTTTTACCCTTTCAGTAACTGTGGTCTGTTTAAATGGGAGCGTGATGGGATGCTGAAGGTAAAATCTCTCTCTGACTCATGGATTACCTCTCCTTGTTCTCTCACATTGGAAGAACTCAGACCTGATGTTGCTCTTTACGTTTTTTTTTTATTGCAGGAGAAAAAGGGACCAAAGATCGCCGGAGAGCTTCTGCAGCCTCGAGGAGAGGAGCACGGCAAGTTCCTCAACAGCACGAAGTGAATGCACCAGGATTCATTTTTTTTTTTGTTTATAATTTTTGTAATTTAAGTGTCTTTGTAGCATTTTTACATTTGTATGAATAATGTTTTTAAAGTCTGATGTTGTGTAATTGATTATGGAGATTTGAAAGTCTTTGATTATATTGGATATGGAAAGAAGATGATTAAAGCAATAATTTGCAACATTTTATGTCAAATGTCCGTTTCGGAAAAAGCTGAGCACACAGATTCTGGTGTTAATCTGGAATCCTATAATATTTAATAGTATGTAGCAAACATGTTTTAACTTAATCCAGCAACATTAAAGAGCCCCTATCATATTCCTTTTCAGCATCATATTTGAACTCTTGGGGTCTACTAGAACAGGTTTACATGCTTATCTGCTCTGATTGGTCAGCTGGCCCACTGGTCGTGCACCTCTGAATTTTTGTAACTATGCGCTGCGCTTTCAGTTTAGTTGGAAAGACTAGCGGAGCAGGTTCGCCTGAACAAACATCTGTGTGATCTGTTTACTACTGTTGCCAGGCAGCCTGCTTTGTTATTCACAGATCATTTTGTTTGTACGCCCTCTGATGTTTAGGAGAATACTACAACGAACAATGCGTTGAGCATAAATGTATATATCTGAAGCTTCAGGCAGCACATATGAAAAACTGGGCTGGCATCTATTACATACAAAAAAAACTATATAACACACTAAAAGATGGGAAAATCCAAAAAGCATAATAGGGGCTCTTTAAACCTACTTATACATTTTGTGACTGAATAGTACCATTTGCCTAATAGCCTTTTTTCTTTTTTACAGAACACATTTTGACATGTCGGAACAATTAGGAAAAGCACAGGTGTAGATAATAAAATGAATGATTGCTGAATTCCTGACATAATGTGCCTGCGTGCTCACTGTCGAAGCTTAGTGGGACACACTGAGCCATCATCATTATTATTATTATTATTAGTAACAGCTGTGCTTTTCCTACTATGAAGCCCCAAAGCGTCTGCTGCCTCTGTCCTAGAAACAAGTTTAAACACAAACCACAATCTTCTTTTTCTTTTCAAATACTCCTTGCCTTTTAATATGTATAACGTGGCGTCTGTCGCTGCTGCACTGGTTGTGATGTTTTTGGGTTTTTCTTTTGAATAAATGGTAGAACTGGGTAGTTGTGGTTGGAAACGTTCCACAAGTAGGTATTCCTACTGTATAAGTTGATCAACAGAAAATCTAAAGAGGGTCTCACCACATGGCTATGTGATCTGAACGAGAATGGGCATTTCATCAAAGGTAGGTAACCTACAGTATTTATAAGTTGTTTATCCTTATGCAAATGTATCTGCTGCAAAATGTCAAAAAGCTAATCTTAAAGGCCTGCCTTAAACATGTTAGCAATGCTATACAACGATAAACTTGGTTATTTTTCCAGCTGCAACGGTCTGAGAGCAGAAAACTTTTCAGCAATTTAAATCATCAGTTTTGTTGCTCTCAGAACTTCTTTCTGTAGTTAAAACTTTTGCATCAAAATGTAGAAATCATACAATGCATCAAATACAACATAATGCATCCACCTGTATAATCCAAAGCACCTTCAAGGCAGGTTGAGTAATGGCGTTATCATCACAGACATCTGTCAGGGTTCCACTTCCAGGATTGCCGGAAATTCCGCCGAATGTCTTTCATTTCGGCCGGATGTCCGTTAACCTTCCTCTTTCTTTGTGTTGGCCTTCTAAACTTCGTGGATTTATGAGGACTATGGTTAACTGCTCCTCAGATCTCTGCAGGGTAAATCCAGACAGCTAGCTAGACTATCTGTCCAATCTGAGTTTTCTGTTGCACAACTAAAACAACTTTTGAACGTACACAAGTTCCACCAAAACAAATTCCTTCCCGAGGCTATTTTGCAGAGGTGCTGTGGCTCCGTCCGGCGCCTACTGTCGCCCAAGACGATTGCGATTGGTTTTAAGAAATGCCAATAAACCAGAGCGCATTTTTCTCCCATCCAGGAATGCTGTGTGGACTAGCCAGACCCTCCTCTGCAGCGCTGTGGAGGAAGGTCTGGCAATGCAGACATCTACAGACATCTATAACCCACAGCTGAATGGTCCGGTGTTTATTTGGCCAACATCTACAACCACATTTGATTGAAAGCATTTTAATGCCTCTGCTGCTCGGGTTGTTTAAAGGTACCATGGGAAATATAATAAACTTATAAAGATGAGCCAGGTTGCTTATATGAAAGCACTTCTTTATTGTATCAGTAGGGAGATATTACATAACCGCCTTTGAAGAAGCACACTTTGCTGTTTTATATTTCATAGGGACTGAACCAGTCTCCTGCATGGTCACAAACGCACTCCATGTGTTGGAGCGATGACTGCTGAGGCCAGCTGGCGCTCACAAAAGTCTGCGAGCCAATCCACATGGCCGTGAAGAGGAAAGGTCTGAGGTGGAATCACAGTATAGAGGTAAATTCAGGCTTTTGGATTTACAGCTTTGTGATTAGTAAGTATGGAGTGCCATGCCACATTGAGGGTTTGAGTTGTGCTCCTTATGTTGTTGCTACTGTTTTTTCCTCTCCCTGTCGCGCTCTCTCTCTCTCTCTCTCATCTGTCTCTCTCTCATCTGTCTCTCCTTTGCCAAGTTTGTGTCTAATATTTCCACTCTGGAATGTGGAATTCATTTCAGCCTCACGACTTCTGCAGCTCACCTCATCTCTTTTATTCCACACCCCCTCCCTCCCTTTAAATACTCCAAATACCAGACGGTTCTACCGTAAGTTAAAACACATCAGTGGTCTCGGGAATCAGGAAACCCTTCTTTGTTTGAAGTCACTTTCTTTGCAAAAATAAAACTGTTGTTAATGTACGGGGTCGATTTTTATTGCTGCTAATGCCACAGGCTGACATTGTATAGCTTGTATGTACTGTACATGTACAAAAGGCAGTAAAAACAGGCATGCAAAACATTTAATGTTATATAAAGTTTAGCTTACAATACAAAAACTGCAATTTTAATACGTTTTACAGTTTGATGTGGAGAGACATATTGCACAATTGTTGTTTTATAAAAAATAAAAAGCAAAGAAAACCTTTAGATTAAAGTAGAAAGAAACATGGCCATAACTTGAGCACTTGCTCTCAAAGTGTGATTAATCCCCTTTGGTAGAGGTGATGGCAGTGTTAGCACTGCTCCAATGAGAGGTGCTGTAGGCCGACCCTCCCCGCCACAGAGCACGCTCAGTGGAACCAGTAGTAGCGAGGCTGGAGGCCGTCGTAGTGATACTCTCTGTACTGCTCATTGGTCTCCCTCGATCTCTCATTTTGCTCTGTGGACAAAAAAAAGGTTAAATTAAAGTGGCTATGATCAATATTTTCTAAATTATCAAAGGATTGCATGACTCCTTAAATGTGATGTGTCAATCTTAGTGAGATCGTAGTGAGAATTATCACCGGACTTTGCAGTTTCCCTCAGCTATACGGAGCTTTATATCATCTTTTAGCTAATTGTTTGAGTTTTCCAGCTAACATCTTTCCTGTTTTGGTTCACTCTCACCGCTCTCATCAGAGTTTAAAGACAGACGGACTAAATTAGTGACTAGCTGCTGAACATAGTGGAGCATTTAGCGAGGGACCAAAATGCAGAGGGACCAAAATGGATTGCTAATGATGCTCCCTGTCTATTGGATGTGTAAATAGGCAACTGTTTGCTAATGGTTAGTGCCATATCAACTTTATCAGGTGATAATATGTCAGTGTTTCATTGCAGGTTTAAGTAAATTATATTTAAAACAAGTGCCGACTAATTTTTGCTCAAACATTTGTTAATTAGGGCTAATGCTAGTGCTCTAAATTGTTAGCATTTAGCTAGGTGTATGCTTTAGTGTTAGTTAACCAGCGCAAATTTGCGTTTCCTAGGATGGCTAAGGAATAACCCCAAAACACACACACACACACACACACACACTCTGCCTTACACGCCTCTGATTAACTTAGCTTAGCCTGGTATTCTTGCCCTAACCCATCTCACTCCTCATGCCAAAACCTAACCAATCCAACCAAAACAGGCAACTTGTACTACCCAATCAGAGGCACAGTACAACATTCCTTCCATCCTTGGAAACGCAAATTTGCTTATGGCGCATACACAAATTAACAAATAGAGATAAACATTGATGTTAGTTGTAGTTGTAATTCTGAGAGATATCTTGGATTCGTGTTTAGCTATATCTCCCAATTGGTTAAACCATCTACAAGTGCGTCAACAAACAAACTGCTGACAAAATGGCAGCAAAGACACCATCGTTGGCAGTTACAACTATATAATGAAATATTAACAATAATTCAATGAATTTAGCTAATGAACTTTGTCTGTATCCGCTTCCGCTTGTTAATGACACACTACAAATAAATAACATGATGAAAATAGCTCATTCCCGGAGGTATTTGTGTTCTTCCCCTTTGTACTGGCTTATGTATTATGACCAATAGGTCAGTTTCTACAAAACCTTAGTGTGTTCCGTGGCCTGGTGGAGATCTTTTTGTTTTCCTATAACATCTTGTTGACCCAAACCACCCAAAACACGGTGTATCTTAAAACCCACTCACATCTTTATGGTTAACAGTTCTTAGTTTAGAAACTGTCACTGCAACTATATCACACCAGACAGACAACCGCAGGGAAGATTGTCAGCTTGGGGTCGACCACAAATAGACACTTTGATTTGGTGTGGAGTCTCAGGCGCTCCACTGTGGTCCAGAGGCTCGTGGGTGCCGAGAGGTTCGTTCAAGATCCAAACTCTATCGTGCCTCCGTGTGTTTTCTCTGGTGAGCCCTTTCGTGACGACTGGCATTCAAGTAAATCTTAGGTTTTTCGCAAGGGTGTGTTTACTGATACGAAGGCTCTATGCTTCATCTTCATGTTTCATTCAGTGTATCGGAACAGAGTGATTTTAAGATACACGTACTGTTGAATCTCTTTTCAGTTGTTATTGGAAGGGGTGAAAAGCAGGGTTTGATGGGGGGTTATTTCCATAGGTGTCAAAAGTATTCACATTCATTACTCAGGTAGAAGTATAGATACGTGGGTGTAAAAAGACGTCTGTATAAGTTGAAGTATCAACTCAAGCTTTTAACTCAAGTAAAAGTGTAAAAGTACTGGTTTCAAAACTACTTAAAGTATAAAAGTAAACGTAATGTAAGGGGGGAAAAAATGCCATTAAGGACAAAAGCTTAGCCCGCCCCACAGGGGCCTATAGTGCACTACCCCCACCTCCACAAAAATATTTTTTTCTAAAGGCCACAATGACTATAACGTTATATTAAAATGTTAATGTTGAAAAATTTGGGATGCACCTGTTTCAGCCACGTTCATGCCATTGAAAATGAACGCATTTTAGTACAACGCAAATACATTAAAGAACCATATGTGTACTGTTGAGCATTAACATGTGTTTCATGGAGCGGATGATATGATGACTAGTTGCCTATAAGTATTGTAATGTTCCAAAAAGTCAAACTTCAGAGGCATGTTACCAATAGCCTTTATTGGAATGTAAATGTACATCCAAGCTTAACTGCAGGAATCTGTGAGGGCAACGGATGTAAGATAACCAAACTGGACATTGAAAATTGGTGCTTGGTTGGGACATTTCGCTCGAGTCCTCTTTGAGTCTCTGCCACGGACATCTTCGTACTAGGCTACATACGTCTGCTATTTCCTTGCTGGAGCGTGACGTGATTTGGGTCATTGTGCAGGTGCGATGGATCGCGTACAAACCAATAGGGTGTCGGAATGGTATATGTTTATACTTCTCATCCAACCATAATCAAATTCACTCTCTCCGGATAGTGTGATTTATATGGATAGGTTTCTTTTTTTTTTTTTGAACGATGACAAGCCGGAATGAAAACGAGCCGAACTGAAATAGGAGTAACGAGGCTATTTTTAAAATGTAAGGAGTAGAAAGTACAGATAATTGCGTGAAAATGTAAGGAGTAGAAGTAAAAAGTCCGCTGTAAAATAATTACTCCAGTAAAGTATAGATACCCCAAATTGCTACTTAAGTAAGGTAACGAAGTATTTGTACTTAGTTACTTGACGCCTCTGGTTATTTCTCTATTATTTCAGCGAAGTTGGAAGTAGTTTTGCTGATTGTACCCTCAATTCGAGGAAAGACAAGGGTGTCAAGAGGAAAGCATTTGACATGGAAGCGAAAGCAGCTTGCATCCGTGTCTCACCATCGCGCTCCTCCTCGACGTGGTACTCGTACTCACTTATCTCTGCTCTTCGTTCTTCTCCCTCCACCGCTCGTTCGCAGTGATCTTCACCCTCTGCTCGGCTGTGGAGAGAAGAAGGGAAAAGGCACTAATACTAAACGGCTATTTGATGGACCGACAAAACATTTTGTGCGGACATTCATGGTTCCAGAGGATAAGCCGTAATGACTTTAGTGATTCCATGATCTTTCCTCTAGCCTCATTAGCAGATCAGAGTTTTCCTTTGTCCTGTGAAATATCTCTCCATCTACCAGATATTATTTAAGGGATCCAGCGAAAGGCAACCTATTGGCTTTGATGATCCCTTGACATTTCCTCTAGTGTGAAGTGTCTCAACAACTACTGAATGGATTGGCACCATCATCGGGTCAACCTTTTTTACTTGCAATGAATTGGTTCATGGCTAAATCCAATGCAAACATCTGACAGCCTCAGCTGCACTTTGTGGTTATTGCTAAGTAGCAAATGTTAGCGTGCTAACACATTAAACTATAAGTGTAAACCAGGGGTAGATGCATTGACTGTATAAGTGAAGCCCAAACATCTGGCTCGCCCCCTGGTGGCTGGCTGCAGTATAGGTTGTAAACCCCGCCCCCCTTCCTGTTATTGGATAGGACATGGGCCAAACTAAAGTAGCTTTCACCTCAAATAAACTTTTCCCAAAGATGTTTTCTGTCACTTTAGGTGGTTGTTCTAATCCCACTGAGGTTTGTAGAAGTATTTATTTTTCTGATCAGTTTGGTTTTCATTAGTTAGCCTGTTTGATGCTATAAAAAACAGGGTGAAACCAACGTTTGATGATTGACAGCTGTGATTGACCTGTGATTGGTCGGGTGGGTGTATAGGCGGGACTTTGATACCGCGCTCGACCATATATCTATGGGCTCGACGGCTCGATCACTACCGCGCAGACTCTGGTTCCAAAATTACAAGATGGTGCCGCGTATTTTTTTACAGTCTATGTTGTAAACATGATAAGCATTACACCTTTTAACATCAGCATGTTAGCATCGTCATTGTAAGCATGTTAGCACGCCTATTTTAGCATTGATCTCAAAGCACCGCCGTGCCGGAGTACAGCCTCACAGAGCAGCTAACATGGCTGTCTTGTTACCCATTAGAAACATTGGAAAACCGAGTCATTTAAACTCTAATAAGCCAAGGTGGAAAACAAATTTGTGTTAAAACAAATACCTGTGGGTAGGGGTAAACCATACCACTCACTGTAATGAATTAGAAATGGGTGTAAATACTTACAGCTCCCTCCTGCTCCCTCACTGTACAAAACCAAACACCCCCCACCCATGCAGGTACAGGGCAGCCACTGTATACATCAGACATTACAACGCTGTCTGTGTTTTTCTTTTAGTGTAGGGAATTACATCACAACATTTCATGTAAACACAGAGCAGTATCCACTCTGCAAACATCATTTTACACCTAATACTGTAGGCTAGTGATTTGGGGCTTAGGTGTATAGTAGTCTATATCCACGATGTTCCTCTTCCCCAGATTGCTCCAGTCCCAGAAATTCCGCCCACTGCATGTCTTTTTGTCCGATGTCCGTTTCCTTCCGCTTTCTTCCACTTTCTTTGTGTTGGCATTCTAAACTCCGGTGGATTTCCTAGGACTATGGTTAACTGCTTCTCGGATCTCTGCAGGGTAAATCCAGACAGCTAGCTAGACTATCTGTCCAATCTGAGTTTTCTGTTACACGACTAAAACAACTTTTGAACGTACACATGCTGCACCAAGTTCCTTCCCGAGGCTGTTTTGCAGAGGCACCGTTGCTCCGTGCGGAGCTTAGCGCTGCCCATGACCGATTGTGATTGGTTAAAAGAAATGCCAATAAACCAGAGCACGTTTTCCTCCCATCCCGGAATGCTGTGTGGACTCGTCATACCCTCCTCCGCAGCGCTGTGGAGGAAGGTGTGGCAAAGCGAGACTAGGTGTGTAGGGAATGTGGCTCACCACCTTCACACTGACTTCACCTGTTAACAGGTGCATGACCAAGTATCTTTCTGGGCCCTCTTCTTAGCTTGGTGTAAGATTATTGGTGTTCTTTGCTTTGGCGAGAATTGAATAGACAGAACCTGAACTTTCAACATGGCATCATGACTTTGCGTAAAAACATACACACCACTTTCCTTAAGCCAAATGGCGTGTTATCTGTACGCATTACATTAGCATGAGACTTACTCTAATTCGAAGACTCTTATGTTACTGTAACAACAACTTTTCCAATGTGGAAGAAATAATGTCCTTTTGTCTTTTCTAACCCTCTCCTTGACCTCAGAATAAAAGATTGCATGCTAAAAGAAAGGTATAAAGGGGGGGAACTCATAAGAAGTTTGGAAAATAGCCATTCTATAAGAAAAGTGCACAAAAAAGTCAAGTGAAAAGTCACATTTGGTTATGCAATCATCCAACATCTGTTGGAAATATTGCATATACCCGATTTGGACGTTGTCTTTTGAAAATTGTTGCAGCAAGGAATACATTTCTCTTAATACATTTTGTATCTTAGACTAAATCAGGTTAAAATTATATGAAATAATGAAACTGATAAAAAACTACAGCTGGCTATTCCCAGGATCTACACAACCTGTGCATCACTTTCTGGCAACAAAAAGTCCCTAAAATCACTCACTCGGCTGCCCCCTCAAATTCAAATGAACCGAGCTGGCAAGGGACATAAGTGTTTTTTTTTTTTTTTTTCAAGAATGTGGGCCTGTTAGTCCAGAGACCAGGCCCCGTTCAGTGCTCTGATGGGCGGGCAAGGGGAAATGACCCAGAGCCGGTCTCCGGAGGCCTGCTCAGCACTTCTCTAATGGCTTTTCCACCAGAAAGGAGATAAATTAACAAGGACGTACTTTTAGTGAAAAGATGAATATCGCTGTTATTAGCAACATTTTTAGCAAGTCTGGTCATTTTTATGCTTTTATCTTGGAGCCAAAGGAAGATAGGAATCGTGTTTTGATTTGTGAAAAGTTTTATTTTGGTGGTGGGAGTAGTATGATAACAAGTTCCCTTGTGTTTGCAGGGTTGTCCTGGAACACTTTTCATCCGTGTGTTTGTTCATTTGGTTTAAAGTGTGTTGGCGTTGTGTATCGTACTGATGCTGGCAGTGGAAGAATGAGCTTACTGTACTGAGAAACTGAAAGAGAGAAAGCCTGCTCCATACTATCCTGTGTCTCCTTCTGCAGGCTTGTGTGTGTGTGTGTGTGTGTGTGTGTGTGTGTGTGTGTGTGTGTGTGTGTGTGTGTGTGTGTGTGTGTGTGTGTGTGTGTGTGTGTGTGTGTGTGTGTGTGATTAAAGAGCCAGTACTGTATAGAACGACACCTGCTTGAGTTTCCATTACTCTCTTTCTATTTCTCTCTTGAACTTTCACATCTTGCAGTCAAAACCTCAAAGATATGATCCTCAGAGTCCAACTACAAACCAATAAACCAACACTCCCCCTAACTCACACACAGTCATTTCTCTATGGGCGGCCAAACTTGCCATATTTAAGACTGTCCACAGTGTGGCCACATCAACCACGCATAACACCAAATATAAATAAATATGATCCCCATATTCAGACCAACCACTTTACTCATGATCCTGCTGGTTTCCTGCCAGCAAGATGCGGACAGCCCTTAAACAGACAGCGCAAAACAAATTTCTTCCAGGCGGATAACCGCAGCCAGCTACCGTTCTCTTCGCCTTTACAGATATTAACGAACTCACCTTGAAACTCATAGTATCGGGTTGAGCGGCGACTGCGGCGTTTGAGGAAGTTGGAGGCGTCTGACTCAGGCGTAAACACCTTCCGTGCTGCGCCTAAAAATCAGAGGCCAGAAGGTTAGGGTCATATAAGGAGGACATTTGGAGCAAGGTTTTGTGAAATAGTTAAAAGGGTTGAACGTGTATCACCTGTAGAATCGGCAGCTTTTGTGTTGTCCCGCACTGCTGCGCTTCTCGCCACACTACAAACTTTAAGAAAAAGAAGAAATAACAATGTCCTGTCCTTACACTAAAGCATGTGTATGGTCCCAATATTATTAGTAAATGCATGGTGAGATTTTTATTAGGTTTGCACAGTCCGACTTGTCAATGTTTACAAGATTCTGAAAATACATACTTAAAAAAGGTGATGTAAATTAACTTTATTTAGGACTATTTGGCGTAAAGAGCTGGATAAACAAAATTCAAATGTGTTTATTACTATATCCCAGTGACAAAGTGGACCATGAAAACCCCATGTACAGAATAGATCCCAAACTTCTAAGCAGGGGCACCAGATCATGACACTGGTAGCCAGTGTTTGATGTTTGTGCCAAAAAAAGACTTATAAATATTATACATATTATACAAGTCTTATACAAGTTACTGCCTCAGTTTACAGTTAGAAATCATGTCGCAAAGACCATACAAAAAATACATAAAAACTGGAAAAACAGAAATTGCATAAAGAAACAGAAAGTGGGCCATAATTGACCCTTTACAAATGATCAATGTGGAAGTTTGAAAGAGGATTCAAATAGCCATAACCATCATTTTTTCATAATAGCCATAAATCGTAAGAAGTTTCGCCTTTCACTGCCATCTGCCAAATTTCACTTTACTCACTGTGGTCTGGTAAGGCTCAATTCAAATTAGTGTTGCCTATTGTCATCTATACCACGATAGTGAAAACTAAGCTTGTGAGATTCAGGCTTTCCTCTGGAGGACTACTGAACATCTTCAGGCAAAAAAAATTATTTTCTCTCTTTGGTTTATATATATATATATATATATATATATATATATATACATACAAACATACAGTACTTACCGATACTTTCTTTACTTGCCTGTACTCTTTACTCAAAATATGACTTAAAACTTTGATGCAAAAATGAGTCCATTTAACTTAACAAGTAGCAATTATTATTATTATTATTTTTTTTTTTTTAAGATTTTTTATTTGTTGGACTTTTTCTGCCTGTATTTTGATAGGTGAGAATGGGGAGCGAGAGGGGGAAAACATGCAGGAAATGATCACTGGTCAGATTTGAACCCAGGACCTCTGCGTCAAGGCATAAACCTCTCAGTACATGTACGCCTGCTCTACCACTGAGCCAACCCGGCCACAGACATTTACAACTTTTGCAAAAGTTTTAAAAATTGATTCACATTGAGCCCTATTGCCCCTAAATCAGATTATACAAATGACGTGCTATCGTAAGGATGCAATTTGAAAAGAAATGTCAAACTCTGATGCCTACAAAAGATCTAAGGTCCCGTTTGAGGCAATAAAATGCTACCGGATTCAAGTTTTCTTTTCCATATTAAAGGAGGACCGCACATATCAGTGTTTTATACCCTCAAAACTATTCTGCTGATCTCCCCTGAGGATGTATAATTAAAAAAGAACTGTCCCAAACCTTTTCCCCAACCACCCAGACAAAGTACTCACAGGTGAGGATGAGGATGGTTGTGAGCAAAGTGAGCATGAAGACTCGAGTCCAGGACATCTTGAGAGAGAAAAGCAAAGAACTCTACTGGATTTAACAGCACATCTAACTGAACTGAGAGAAGAGAGAATGATTAGGGAGGGAGGGAAGGTGGGAGAGGCAGGGAGAGTGGGAGGAGAAAGAAGAAAAGAGAGGCTCAGGGAGGGGATGAAAGCTGCTGGAAAATCAGTTGCCAAAGGGAGAAGAGGAAAAAAACAAGCAGGAGTGATGGGGTGAGGTGAATTAAAAGAAGAGGGCAGCAGAATGGAAATCACCATTTGATATTTAAATGAAAGTCAAAAAGTCTGCGTAAATTTCCTTTTTTAAAGAGGGCGAGAACATTGATATGGGTGGATAAACTGACATGAGTGAGGACCCATCTCTCACCACTGGTCAATAAGTTATCAAAGATTCATCCTGGGTGTCAGTGGCCCTTTAACCCTTTTTAAATCATGTTTTGGTGTATTTTCCTTGTATCACAGGTTCAATTTAAAGTGCTCATATTATGCCATTTTCAGGTTCCTACTTGTATTTAGAGATTGTACCTGAATAGGTTTACATGGTTTAAATTTTATAAAAAAACAAACATATTTTTTTGTTGTACTGCACATTGCTGCAGCTCCTCTTTTCACCCTGTGTTTTGAGCTCTCTGTTTTAGCTACAGAGTGAGACCTCTCACTTCTGTTCCATCTTTGTTGGGAGTCGCACATGCGCAGTACCTAGGTAAGGACTACTAGCCAGTCAGAAGCAGAGTATGAGGGAGTGCCACGCTAGCAGTTAGGTGAGCATTATAACGTGTTACAAAGTGACGCACGTTTGTCTCTGAAGTAAAGGCTGGACTACAATAGAGCTGTTTGGAGCAGTTTGTGAACAGTGTTTTCTGTTGGAGATGGTAAGTCCCTTTGGGGAGGACTTTGGGCTTTTTCACTTTGTAAACCTGTAACATGCACAAAAAAGATATATAACACATTTAAGGAAAGGAAAAAAGCCAAAAAGCAAAATATGAGCACTTAGTTTGCTGTTCACGTTTTCAGTTTGAAGTCTGCAGAGTTAAAAGCTGAAATCCCCTCAAAAGAAGATATATTATCCGGTATAGGTATAATATTATAGGTATTATAAATAATGTGTAGGAATGACAAAATAATCCCACTTTAACCCACTATTTATAAACAGTAAACTGCTGTGCTCAGAAAGGTTTTGTTGGCTTTATGACTATCCCTAATGTGCATTGTTACCTTTCTATATGAATGACGTACTGTACATTTCCCTTGCAGGCAGAGTGTGTACCGGTGGTAGCATCTTGAAACTGTACTGGCCCCATTCATTATCATTCCAGGTATGAGTGATCTCAGGTTTCAGCATGCCATATTGCACTAACCTTGGGTTAATGCTACAATATGCTGCGAGCTATTGAACTGTATGTGAGGAGTATTGCTTAAATTGAGAGATGAAGTGTATATAAGTTAATGTGGATTTTTCCTTTGACTGTGTGTGATGTAGTGACATCTGAAATGTGTTTCAGTTCCCTCCAAAGGAAAACTGGTCAGGGATAACTTGCAGCTCTGCTCATAAAGGAGCCTGCAGTTAGACCTGTGTGTGAGAGACTATTTGCTGTGTGTGCATTTGCACGTTTATGTGAATGTGCATGTGTGTTTTCATATGCATTGTGTGTGTGTGTGTGTGTGTGTGTGGTACACTGCTACTTACATGAAAAGGTAAACCCTTAAATGAGCAATCAGATGCTCGCTCATCATTCAGAACACAAATTGCAAATTCAACCCCGAGGCGGGGAGCGATGGATGGACGGACACCCTTCCACTGCGATACCTTCACTGTGTCTTTGAGTCTTCCACATTTTATTCAGACCGTACAATCAATTGCCAAGAAATAGCTGATACATTTAGATATATTTAAGGGGTCATGTTCATGTTATTAGTTATAATGATGGAGCCAATACTGAGTATCTGCTGATACAGTGTCCCACTTTGATAGTTAGATTTTCCTGCAGTTGTAAAGGAAACACTGTAGTAGGCCTACTATATAACACATAAATCACAGAATAGGCTTCAAGTAATATATAACACCGATTAAGAAATGTCTTGATATATGGATAGAATGTTTGTTTTTTTGTCCTTTTGCTCTAATCACTCCAAATTATTTTGCTAATTTGACTCTGGATGTCAAGCTGAAGTTTGTTATATCATTATACCAAAACTAAATGTAATCAAATCATAGGATTTATTGATTATTCCCAAAACAGAAAGTAAACTGATAATTGATCTTTACCTAATAATTCAAGTTTCTAGCAAACATGTTTTAATAGATATTTTTGTACATTTTTGACAACCAGACAATAACCAATGTATGATGGCATTTAACCTTGTTTATAGAGATTATATTTTAATCTTCATTGCGTTTACAAATATTCTAAAGCATTTACGTTGAATTGCAGCTGTGTTTGAAAGACTCTGTGACACTAAATAAACCTGTTTGGTCTTAAAGTCTAAAGCTACATGAGACTCGTAGTAAACCTGCAAAATGTCCCTGAAAGAAATGCTCCCATGTTTTTAATTATTATTAAATTATAATATATTATTATTTATTTTGGATAACCATCATGTACCTCCAGACAACAACTATATTTAGACCAACTTATATTTTTGGGGGTTTAGGATGAAAGTGAGAACTCATGAGTGTTTGTCCCCTGAGTTATAATACATCAAACTAAGCATTTCATATTACACATGACTGTAGTGCAACTTCACATTTTAAACAGACCAACAAACTATTTTTAAAAGATTGTTTGTGTATAAATGCATTTTCTTTTCCTCAGCCGGGCATTAGAGAAGCTTTCTGTACCACTTCTTCTTCTGCTGCTTTTTCATGACCTGGCTCTGAAGCTCTACCAGCTGGGACCTCATGGTGCTCTCCGTCCTCTCCCACTCCTGCTCCTTTTCCTGCTGAGTCAGCTTCAGGCTTTCTGTGGCCTGAAGGAGGGATGACTTGTCCTCCTTCCACTCGTTGAGATGACTCTCCAGCTGCTGCTCAGCCTTCTTCAGATCAGCCAGGAGGGCGTCACTCATAGAGCTTTGCTCGTCAATCTGAGCCACATCGGAGGCTCTCGTTTTCTCTCTCTCCTCCAGCACGGAGGTTTTCTCCTGCTGCCACAGGACACGCTCACTCTCCAGCTGATGTTCTAACTTTTTCTTAAGAGAAGCTATGAGGTTCTTGTTGTTTTTGTCCTGCATCTCCAGCTGGGCTCTATGGGAAGCCTGGGATCTTTCCAGTATCTTCTTTCCCTCTTCCTGTTTTCGGAGAGCTTCCTCCATCTTGGTAAACTCATTCTTCAGCTCCTGAGCGTGAGCCCTCCCAATCTCCAGATCGCTCTCCAACCTCACGTTGGTGGTCTTAGCTACCGCGAGCCTGTCTTTCCTTACGCCCTTCCTCCACTTTCTTTTGAAGGGCCTCCTTCTCTCCCTTCATCTGCTCCAATTTGACTTTCAGGTCTTCAGTAATGAAGGTCTGCAGGTCCAGATCTTTTTGGGCTTTTCGCAGCGTGTTGCTGATTTTTCCTAGCTGGGATTTCAGATACTCTTTCCCTGTTTGAGGAGTGGACACAATCAGCCAGAGCCTCATCCAGCTCGGCTCTATGGGAAGCCTGGGATCTTTCCAGCATCTCCTTTGCCTCCTCTTCCTGTTTTCGGAGAGCTTCCTTCATCTTGCTCAATTTATCCTTCAGCTCCTGAGCGTGAGCCCTCTCAATCTCCAGATAGCTCTCCAACTCTAACTTCACGTTGGTCTTAGCTACCGCGAGTCTCTGTCTTTCCTTACGAAGCTCCATCTTCTGAGTCTCCACTTTATTTTGAAGGGCCTCCTTCTCTCCCTTCATCTGCTCCAATTCAACTTTCAGGTCTTCAGTAATGAAGGTCTGCAGGTCCAGATCTTTTTGGGCTTTTTGCAGCATGTTGCTGATTTTTCCCAGCTGGGATTTCAGATACTCTGTTTGGGGGAGTGGACACGTTCAGCCAGCTGAACTTTCAAGTCACACATCTCTCTCTGCATCAGCTCTTTCTCATGGCTCCAACTGCCACCCTCTCTCTGTCGTTGGAGCTGATCGAGGACATCGGCCAGCAAGTCCTCTCGGATTATCAGGTGAACTCTTTCCTCAGATTCACTCTGGGTGAGCCTCGCCTCGCTGTCCTTCAGTTCAAACCGTACTTGTTCTTCAAGTGGATTTTTGATTCTGTTGTTGCTATGGGATACCAGTTGAAATATATGAATGTAATGATTTCTGATGATTCCTAACATATGGCACGCTTTATTCAGACCAAAGATGTGTGATGAGAGGAGTTGAAACTTGGTCTGTAACGTTCTAAAAGCTGCCAGTTCACACCAATGCAACCAGAGGTGACAATGTATCATCTCCATAGCAACGACTCTTTGTAGCTGGATATATCATTTGTTGTGTCTAAATATGAATGTGGTAATGTTAGTGATGGTGAGATGCTTGCTACAGTTTTAGTGATGAATCACACTGCCATGAGTCGGGCCGAGTCGGGTCGGTTCAGACCGCTGCAACTTCTCCCTGCAACGTTCTTCAACGGTTTCGTCTCACCGCGAATCTTTGGTCTGACATGGCTTAAGAAATAAAATATTGATGTCTTTGTACAAGAGCAGTACACACAAGGATGCACCAGTTAGGATGCCATTTTCTCTAACTCCAGCACTCAGAAAGTACCTATTATTTACCACAGCAGACAATAAGGTTGTTTTTTTAATACAAATCTGTCCTATACTTTTTATGTTGGATTTAAAAAGTTGTTTAGTGCTAACTTAACTAGGCCACTACTTTATGATGTTCCCCTTTTCATGTTTGTCTTTTACATGTTAAAAGTTGTCTTAATAAGCGAAATATGAAGCTTTATCTGTAGAAGTTTAAAACGTTCTGTTCTTTGGCATTTCGGAGGGTTTTTCATTTTATATTTTCCCCTGATATGATAATAATTCTTAAGAAAATGAATTGATAGTTTGCAGACAACAACATCTGATTGGATAGAAGTCCATCACTCTCCCTTCATTTACACCGTCACAAACAAGAAGGAACAGTAGGTAAGAAGTCGTGCATACATATGGCCTAGATTAGACACTTTGCTTTAAGTTTCATACAAAAGCCAAAATTGTGTTTGATTGACAGCTCTTCATGCGACAAACATCACCTCATCATTTGATTTGACCACAGCACGGCATGATTTAGTTCATTAGACACTATAAACTGTGTCCAAACTGTGACTGTAGTGGAGATCATTCCCCATTCCTTTTGTCATCTGAGATTAGAGGCTCTGAACTCAAACTGTCCTGTGTGTGTGTGTGTGTGTGTGTGTGTGTGTGTGTGTGTGTGTGTGTGTGTGTGTGTGTGTGTGTGTGTGTGTGTGTGTGTGTGTGTGTGTGTGTGTGTGCTGTGCTGTGCTGTGCTGTGCTGTGCTGCTGACTGTGACAAAGCCCCCACATTTCAGCTCACCTGCATGTAAATTGATTTTCTTCATTTCTACATTTAAGAGCTGAGAGCTTCCCTTTGGGTTTGAAAAAATAAGCTGTTTTAACGCACCCACACACGTGCCTTAGCTGTGCTGGATCAGGTTTTTTTAGGGGTTCTAGCGTGGGGAGCCAGGAAATAACTGGGCTTCCATTTGAAAACAGCCAAACGCTCTGAGACCAACATGTGACTGTTGCTGTTCAAGTGTCATTCAGTTTTGAGCAACTAACTCCGGGTCTTCCACATCTGCGCTCTCGGAGTCTCTACACCGTCATTGCAGCCAGGGAATGACTGTAACGGCACTGTAGCGCTACTTTCTATGTACAGTGTAGTGCAGTTGTAACATCACTACTGTACGGAAGTTCTGACGGCTCGTTTAAAGGAACAGTTTCTGACCTGCTTTATAATCCAAAAAAGACATGGAAATCTCACTTCTTACAATATGGGACCTTTAAACATGTTAATGTATAATAGTTTTTGCAAAGATCCTTTATTGGCACTTAATTATGTTGAATGTAATAATTTATAATCGTGACATAACTGGCTGTTATTAAATTACATTAATGGTCAAGGGACAGGTGTGTGTCTGAAGCTTAAAAGGAAATGAAACAAGGTTAGATAATATATTTAATTAATGCATTTTTATTGTTATATGTTATTAAAACATGACATTTGCATGATTCTAGAAAACAAAAACAAACATTCATTCGCTCATTATCAAACTGATATTTCTATACATTTATAAGGCAGTTTAGGACAAGGCCTCTGTTTGTGTTAATTAACAAGAACTACAATCAACACTGACTATTCACACATTTCTGCTTAAATATCATCTTTCATTACTCTTAATAATGTTTTGGTAAATTAAAACTATTTTATTGACATTTAACAGATGCATTCACTCTATTCCACTGTTTTGCTAAGTGTGATTTCAACTCCATTTTGTGCTGTAAGATTTTGTTCAGCAAGTAGCAGGAGGTGTAATCAAGGTTCATTCCATTTTACTGTGTACCGATTCGCTTACGAGAAACCCGACATTTTCTATTTAAATAGTATTTCCTGTCTTTATAGTCCCTGTTAAAACAACATGCTCTAGATTACATTTTCAGAATGTTACAATTAACACAGATTGTGAAGCCTTAATTAAATAAACAGTAAATAATCTATAAATGACATTCCTTTGTTGGTAAAGGGAATTCGGGATTGCATGATAAGAACACTCAGCACTGTTGTATCTTATCCAAAACCATATAAATCTGTTCTGATTTCAGCCCAGCGGTCTTCACCCTGCAACGGTGTGGGGTCTGTTGGTAGCGCGCCTGTGGTGCCTTTATAGCGAAGTCCTCTCTCCCTGCACCAGACGGCCTCGGAGAGCCCAGATGTCCTGTAGGGGAAACAAAGGTAAAGGCTCAGTTCAACCTTAACAAACCTTCAAAACATTTTCCTGATTTTTTTTCTTTTCTTTTAACATGTTATCTATATAACTACATGATGTCTCAAAGCTAATCACTCCGTTTACAGATGTTGTGGTAGATTGCAGGGAGAGGTGAGGGGAGTGGTAATTTTGCGGCCTGTTGGCTCCACCCCCAAGCCTTATGTGGACTTCCTGCCCCAACAAGGAGAGGCTGTGATTAGGTTTGGTTTGTTTAACTGGGAACAAAGAGAACCAGGGAAGGAAAGAGAAGGGACTGAGTGAGACAGAGTGGTGGAAAGTAGTAAGAATAATACTGAACTAAACTATGTGACTAACTGGTGTGACCTGGACTGGCTGTCTACCCCCTGTGTACCGAACTGTTTTGGATGAGGACCCGCTTGTGGATTACCTGTGGATAGAAGACGACGAGAACGATTGTGGACAATGAAGTAGTGTTGAAAATTCCCTCCTACTCTGTAAATTACCCTTAATAAACTTCCCAACTATGTTCAACTGTACTCCTGGTGCCGGCTTTTGTTATTGAACTGGTGATGTGGAAACCCCACACCCTTGGCCTTGCCACATATGGTGGAGAATGCGGGCAAAGCCGACCAGAGTAGAAAACTAACCAAGACACAGAATATAATGGAAGCGTTGGTAAAACAGTTGGTGGAGTCCAACCTAGCACAGCAAGCTATGCATCAAGAGTTGATGGAGGAACAGCGTCACCAGACTGCTCTCCTGCGAGCTGAACTCAGCTAGCTGACAGCCGCCCAGGCCCGAGGGGCTGCCAGCCCAGCTGTCCCACGTTACAAACCGAGTCGGCTTATATTAAAAATGACTGAAAAAGATGATATTGAGGCTTACTTCCAAGCCTTTGAGAGAACAGCAGCTAAGGAGAAATGGCCCCATGAGCAATGGTCCAGCCTGCTAGCCCCATTCCTGTCAGGCTCTTCAACAGAGGACATATCAGGATCTGACTGCTGACCAGGCAACAAATTACGAGGTGCTGATGAAAGAACTCCTGCGCCGTTATGGATTTAACCTGATTAAGAGGGCACAAAGATTCCACGATTGGACGTATGATGCCACAGCACCCCTCCCCCGGGCACAAATGCATGATCTGATTAGACTGGCCAAGAGCTGGCTGACGGTTGAACCGCTGACGCTCACAGCCATTGAGAAAGTGGTCATAGTTAAATTCCTACGTGCTCTGGCGTTTGAAGCTAGTTAAGTTAACAAGCCAAGCCAACCCTCAGATCGCAGATCAGCTAGTGGAACTGGTGGAAGGACAACAGGTAGCTTTGGAGGTTCTGCGCAGTGGACAAACACGGAAGATCGAACCCTCCCCTCGCCAGAAGGAGAGAAAAAGGACAGAGGATCACGCCGGTAATCTGGCTAACGATGGGGGAACACCCACAGCCAGCTCCCAGAGATGACGGCCTTTTCTGAATCTGAAAGTGTGGTGAGCTGGGACACATCGCGATGTCCCGATGCCTACAGCCTTGGCCAGTGAGGTAGCCGTGGGACGTCCCTGCAACTTGCTGATGACGTGCTGGGCTGCGGAGAGTCGCCCTTCCACTATCATCCCAGTAGGAGCCAACGGAAAGGACACCACGGCACTTTTGGACTTGGGTAGTATGGTGACCCTGATCAGACCTGAATTCGCCCAGTCCTCCCCCCTGACAGACACTGTGGCCATCACGTGCATACACAGTGAGACCAAGGATTACCCTACCACACTTCTCCACCTACAGACCACAAAGGGACAGAATGCGGGGCCAGTGGGAGTTGTCCCGAATCTGCCCGTGCCAGTCCTCATTGGGAGGGATTGCCCTATGTTCCGCCAACTATGGGCCAGTATGTCCGGGGATGTAGAAAAACATGTTTCCGATGGACCAGGAGGTGGAGCCAGAGCCTGCCTCTCTAGCGGGTCGGTTCGGCACGGCCCATTTGGAGGACCCCAACCTGGCCCATGCTCTCCAGCAGATTACCATGGTGGATGGAAAACCCATGGAGGGGGTAAGTCATATCACCTATCCCCACTTTTCGATAAAGAAGAAATTGTTGTATCAGGTTGTGAAGAAGAATGATCAATGTGTGGAGTTGTTATTGGTGCCCCGTCCCTTTGTACAACATGTCTTGCAGTTGGCACACTCCCACCTTCTTGGGGCTAATCTAGGGGTAGAGAACACCTTAGACCGGATCAAAAGCCGATTCTACTGGCCAGGGGTGAAGAGAGCAGTGGAGGAGTACTGCCGCAGTTGCCCGGAGTGTCAGCTAGTGGCGGCAAAGCCCAATTTTCGCAGTCCCTTGGTTCCCCTCCTTATCATTTCAGTCCCTTTCAGCAGGATTGCCATGGACCTGGTGGACCTTTACACAAGAGCAACCAAGGACACCAATATATCCTGGTGATTCTAGATTATGCCACCAGGTACCCGGAGGCCATTCCTCTGTGCACCATGGCTACCAAGGGAATTGCACGTGAGTTGGTTATGCTGTTCTTCCGAGTGTGCATCCCTGATGAAATATTAACTGACCAGGGAACCCCATTCATGTCCCGAATTATGAAGGATCTCTGCAAACTAATGAAGATAACCCAGTTGCGTACCTCAGTGTATCACCCACAGACAGACGGTTTGGTATAGAGATCTAAACGAACGCTGAAACAGATGCTAAAGAAGGTAATGGAGCCGGACGGAAGGAATTGGGACCAGCTACTACCTTACCTGATGTTCTCGATCCGGGAAGTGCCCCAACCTTCCACAGTGTTCTCTCCCTTTGAACTCCTGTACGGGAGACAACCCGAGGACTGCTGGATGTGGCAAAAGAGGCCTGGGAGCAGCAACCATCGTCCCATTGAACCATGGTGGAACACGTGGAAGACATGAGAAGCCATATGACAACCCTGTGGCCCCTGGTACGGGAACATATGCGGGAGGCCCAATCTCAGGTGTACAACAGAGGAGCTAAACCAAGAGACTTCCAGCCAGGAGACAAAGTGTTGGTATTGATCCCCACCTCAGAATGTAAGTTTTTGGCTAGATGGAACGGACCGTATGTAGTGCTTGAAAAGGTAGGTGATGTTAACTATAGGGTCAGGCAGCCGGGGCGTAAACATTTAACTAGAGCTAATGGAGTTGGTCGACCGGAACTAGGATGTGTTCTCCAGTGAACCAGGACACACTGATCTGGTAGAGCATGACATAATCACTGAACCCGGGAGAAGGGTGAAATTGAGACCCTACCGCATACCGGAAGCAAGAAGAGAGGTTGTCAGAACCGAGGTGAAAACAATGTTGGAAGGCATTCATTTGTTTTCTTTATCTGTGTGAATTGCATGAATAATTGTTAAGAATCTGAAGCTAGGTCAGGCTGCACAATCTCACTGCATAGTTTTTCGTTTTATCAGCCCCACCTCCATCCACCTGTAGGCTCTGATTCTAGGTTTCCCCAGGGGACACTTGTTAACCCTGGCCTCTCATTGTGCTAAGCTTTAAAGTGTATGCTTGCAACAACGGACACATTTAGAAACTACAAGCCAAATATCAACAATGTACATGCTGCCATTCGGTTACATATATCTGTAGCCGTGAAAAGGGAAGGTTTTACACAGATAAATGTAATGTACTGTAAATGTAAATGTCTTACCTTGAAGGTCATTTCGCCCAAACCGTACTTTCTGTTTGCGATGTCCTTCACCTCATTCTCTATGTTTTCCTGTGAGGTTCCCTTCACATTGATGTAATAACAGTCAGCGCTGGCATAGTGGCAGGAGATGGCCTGGAAACACATGTTCACACACTATTTTTCCTCAAAATTTATATTTTTTACATGTAGTTTCATTTTTGTGACTCATAAATATAAGAGCATTAAAAAAAAACTGGAGCTGATGAAGTATGGAGCTAGTTTGTTTAAGGTAATGCCGAGACACCAGGTGGATTATGGGTAGCGTACCTTGCGGAAGCCCTGCGTCCTGTTCATGCCAGAGCCATGGATCAGCAGCGGATGGAAGAAGACAGTGTCGCCCTTCTCCATCTCCAGGTGCACCCTGGGGTGCTTCGGATCATAGCCACGCACTCCATGGTACATCTTGTTTACGCCACCCTGAGGACACACGAGACAATGTACATACAGTATGTGTGTGTTACCTCCCAGCAGGTGTTATCATGCCTCCTGGAGAATTTCAAATGTGTATGTGGTGTTTATACCAGGGGTGTGAAGCCAAGTGAAGTCAAATCATCTCGATAACAACCCCACCCCCCTCCTCCTCCATGTTAGCGGATGGGACATGGGCCAAACTAAAAAATCTTTTTCCAAAAGATGGTTTATCTCATTTTTCTCTCATTTTTGTTTGTGCAAGTGTTCATTTTTCTGATAAGTTTGTTTTATTAGTTATTTGATCCTATAACTACTGGGTAAAACGTCATGATTGACAGCTGTGATTGACTCTTGATTGATCAGGGGGGGTGTATGCCCGGGACTTTTGATACAGCAGCTCCATCACCCGACTACTACTACGCATACTTTGACTCTTAAATTACAAGATGGCAGCGCCCCTATCCTGGATATTTCGGCTACACTTTAGCGCAGTGGGAGGAAGTTGAGACGGGTTGTCCATCTTTATATACAGTCTCTGGTTTTTACCTCCCACTCTGGGTAGTCATGCTCCTGCAGTGTGCCGGTGTGTGTTCCCGGCAGCACGACCAGGCAGCCGTTCTGCCTGTCCACTTTCTCCATTGCCGTCCAAGTGCAGACGATGCTGTCTGCTGGGCGGAACGGGAAGTAATGCAGATCCTGATGCATCGGGTGACGAGACGTCTTCTTACCTGAAACATATTTAAATCAAATTTGTGTAATTTGTAAGGGGAAAAATAGATGCTTTAATACAGCACTTCCCACAATGCAGTCCCGGGATCTGTAAGGGTGTTTGCCGTGGTTCTCCAAACAACCGAAAACCAGTTTATTGAAAATAATATTGAACTGCTCCATACCTGCATCAGGAGGCTTGTTGATCAGCATTGTGTGCATGGCCATGATGTTGGGTCCAGTGAAACACTCCACATAGTTCAGAATCTAACATAGAAAAGCACAATTTGTTTGTCCAACGGTGTTTAGGTTTAAATTATTAAAACCTTTTTTATTTATCTTAAACAAAGTTTCTTTTCAAACAAAAATAGGACAGTTTAGCTATTCTTTTGGCATTCGTTTTTTCTTTGTGGAAAAATTCCACATCCTGGTAAAAGTTGGTGCGATCTATGTAATGCTTTCAGCCTTATCTTATCAGTCTGGGTCAAATCTATGTTTTTTGATGCTGCATAAATATATAATATAATATTTTATATAATTATAAAATACCAAATCATTCGACATAAATGGCTGGGTGTTTAAAACTCTGACACACTGCATCTTTAAGTATTATTTGAAAGAAGTTTTGAAAAAAAGGACCTGCTGTGACCACTTGTGTGTGTTGTACCTGTGGTAAGTTGCAGTACCGGAACAGTTCAGGGTCTTCCTGGAAATCCTGGAGTTTGGAAACCGCTTTTTCATCAGCAACGAACTCTGACTTAACAATTGCCACGTCCCTCATCACCACCAGACCAGGAACCTTCACTTCCTGTCGACAGATCCGTTCAAACGCCTTCCTGAAGAACACACACAGATCACATACAGCACCTAACAATACATCTATGGGCATATAAAGAAGTTAAATGTTTTACTGGGGAGTCATATATTGACATTTTATATGTAGTGATGTTTTCATGCTTATATGCTGATCTTTTTTTTGCAGTTGTCAGAGTTTCTGATGGTCACCTGAACTTATCGATGTCCTCTTCAGACACCAGATTCTTGATGAGGATGAAGCCATTTTCCTCATAGAAGAGTCGCTGTTCTGGGGTCAGCAGGTCGGTATCATGAGTGAATCTACCAAAAGAAGTGATAACGCACAACAAAATCACTATGTTGGTTACTTTAATGCAGTGGTCTTTCATGTTGTTTTTTTTTAAACCAAGGACCCCTTAACTGAGAAAGAGACTGAGCACATATACTGTATATATTGTATAAAATGAAGTTGCATATTAAAGGTGCTCTAAGCGATGTTGGGTGACGTCACTTCTTGTTGACGTTCTAAGTATTTTCAAACAAAATGAGACTAGCTCGCCCCTCCTCCTCATCATCCCGTCTCCTCTCCCTCCCTTCCGTGCTTCTAACCCCCCCCCCCAACCCCCACCCCCTTCTTGTCGGCAGAGGTGTCAAGTAACGAAGTACGTAGTAATAGCAGACGTATGTAGCCTAGTACGAAAATGTCCGTGGCAGAGACTCAAAGAGAACTGGAGCGAAATGTCCCAACCAAGCACCAGGGAGAAGGTTGGTAGCCAGGAAGACCAGCCAACCCTTCTACATCCCTGGCCGTACCTGGAAGAATTTTTTGAAATTGTTGGATGCAAAAACAACTCCTTTCGAATGCGCTGCAAGCTCTGCGCACCCAAGTACCACGAGCTAATTACAATACTTATAGGCAACTAGTCTTCATATCATCCGCTCCATGAAACACAATGCTCAGTAGTACACACATATGGGGCCAGTTGTTCAAAACATATAATCTGGATCAAAATGATCCGGATTTGGAAATCCCATTTTTTGCTATTCAGGATCAGGTAATCTGTCTTACTTTTATGCCGGTTTTTCAAAGCAACATTGGACTGGATCACCCTGATCCAGATACAGTTTTCAAGATTACCAAATCCGGATTACCAGTGCTCTAAATGGGACAACATATCACAATGTGGGCTACCAGCTATGTAAAGAACAGGTGGAAGAGCCAACATGGGGTCACTTATTTTGAGACAAAACACAAAAATAACATAAAGATCCACTTCCATTCATAATTTCTTTTATGACCCCCCCATCTGAGCCACAACAAATAAAAACAAATCTACATTAACAAATACATTGTGGATATTTTGAAAACGTCTTAACAAAACAAAAGAAAAGGCTAAATGTCCAATAGTTGACAAAATAAAGAATGTTCGGGGTTCTTCTTCATCTGAGGAGGCGAGACCAGCATTTCCAAGCCCTGCTTTTAGGAGGCAGATCTGAAGTTTTGCTTTGGTTTGCTGCAGTTTGCTTCTGCTCTTTCAGTTTCTCATTTAGACATGGGGACAAGATCATTTTTATTTTATTTTTACTTTACTATACGGAATAGCTTAATTGGTAGCCTATGTCTACTTCATCTACTTTATCACTGTTACACAAGTCAAGTGCAAAATATAAATAAAAGTATACACTAAATGATACAAATGTATTATTTGACCAATTTTAAAGTTTTACTACATTTTCTTCCTGGAATCCACCTCGAAATCCTACCCCCTGTTGGGATCAGGATAATCCTGTTTTTTTTTGGATCAAAGTTATCCAAATCCTACTGACAAATTTTGAACAACACTAACTGAAGGTTTGATCCAGATTAAAACTAGGATTGGATTCCGTGATCTAATCTGATTTCAGATTCCTTCTTTCCCTTTTGAACAACCCATTTTCAAGATTTGATCCAATCTGATCAGTTTACCTTTGAACAACTGGCCCAAGGTTCTTTAATGTATTTGCATTGTACTAAAATGCGTTAATTTTCAATGGGCATAAATGCGGATGAAGCAAATTTTTCAACATTAACATATTTTTTTTTATTAGAAAAATGTTGTTTTGTGAAGGTGGGGTTGTGCACTATAGGCCCCCCCTGTGTCGCGGCCTAAGCTGCCTGTCCTTAATGGCATTTTTTCCCCCTTGCATTACTTTTACTTTTATACTTTAAGTAGTTTTGACGCCAGTACTTTTACACTTTTACTTGAGTAAAAAGCTTGAGTTGGCACAATTTGTTTTTGTTGCCGTGTGTGGACCCTGGGCTGTCTACAGAGACCACGTTTTTGTTACAGTGTCTTCAGGGGACAGACAGCTTGCGGATAGTGAGGAGATGTTTGCTGTATGTGACAAAAAATGTTGTAGCCTAAAAAACGCATCACATCACTTAGAGCATCTTTAAACTGGGCTACAATAACTTTTTGGCGGCCTAAAGCCTTTTACACATACCTTTTTTAATGCATAGAACACTAAGCTATTACAATAATTGTTAGTAAGATTTTATAAATCATGTTTAAATGTTAAAAATACATATGACACAGTGAATCCTTAGGATTAACTGTACAGTATATGTGGATGGCTTTGTGGCAACCTCACCTATGGGCCAGTAAGCCTGTCATTATTGTTTCTTTATTGATTTGTGTTTGCTAATAATATGTTGGATTCATGTTAATAATATGTTGGATTCATGTTAAGACATTTTCATTTTTGAAAAAACTTTAAAACAATAATTTGCAGCTGCCCCCCTGAAGTGACTCTGAGGACCCCCTGTTGAAGCTTTGTGCTTTAATGTTTAGTTGGACATATGAATGTTGCATTCAAGTCATATTTGATTTACAGGAAATTCCATTAGCTGGTTTTCTTTTAACACGGCTTAACAAAAAGCTGCTTTCTAATATGAAACATCAACTGCCACTAAACTATCTTAAAAAAAAGCCTTGTTTTGTTGTTGTCTTCTAAATAATTGAAACTGAATGCACCACCAGACTGATCAAAGGGAGCACTGGAGAACCTGCCTAATGCTGAGTTAGTATTACGTGTCAGATAGTGGCGACTGTCTGTGAACCTACCTCAGTGTCTGTGGGCGACTGGTGAAGGTCTGAGCGGAAGTTAGTACAGCACTCTGAAGAATGAGAAGTCAAGGAAACAATATACAGTAAATGTTTCAGCGGCCATGTCCAGGAGTAGGCTACTCTGTCGGTCGTGACCACTCCAAGTGGAGAAAAAGGACAGGAAGAGCCAGACAAGGTCCAGAATACATATTGATTTATGGTAATTGTCTCTTTGAACATCAAAACCTTCAAATAGACTGGAATGGCCTCCCATAGGCCTTTACACAAGGGACGTTTGTTCGTGCAATTAGGTAGGGGACAGGGGCCAGGGCTGGAGTCTACGGAGCCAATTCGTTGTCCCTCCACTTCAGCAGCGTCCCACCGACATGATGAGCTCATGGATGTATTAAGAGAACGGATGAGCTGGCGCCAATATCCAAAACTTTAATAGAAAACTGTCGCAACATGGCATCGCTGCCGGTGTGAATAGTTTTGCGATTATTTTGCATATTCGCGTCACTTATTCGTCACATTAATATGTGTTCCCCCAGCCTGCCTATGGTCCCCCAGTGGCTAGAAATGGCGATAGGTGTAAACCGAGCCCTGGGTATCCTGCTCTGCCTTTGAGAAAATGAAAGCTCAGATGGGCCGATCTGGAATCTTCTCCTTATGAGGTCATAAGGAGCAAGGTTACCTCCCCTTTCTCTGCTTTGCCCACCCAGAGAATTTGGCCCGCCCAAAAGAAAGAGAGAGACATCATGGCTTTCAAACAAGCATAGTGGCAGTTGGTTAAGGCCACACCCTCACCCTCCACCTTGCCCCCCCTCTCTCCTCCTCAATAGCTACAGACACAGAAATGGCACATACTATGGGAAAGCTCATTGTGGGACTGGCTGTAGTGACTGTAATTCTGCACCAAGGCTGAATTTCGGGAAAGAGACTTCAGATACAGTATTTGGTGGCCACTAAGGCCTATATAAAAGCATACAAAAAGCACCATGTCATGGGACCTTTTGAAGTGATTTAATTAAAAAAAATGACACAATTGGAAGCACACACAACCACAGTTAAAAAACTAATATAAATAGTAATGCAATCGAAATTGTAATTGAACTTAAGATACTTAAGTAGCCTACGCAACCTAAAATGTTCTTCCACACAGGGTATGTATAACTTCCAACTGACCCAAAAATAGGCTAGCCTTTTACACTCTTAAGATAGCGTCTCCCAATGGGCTCTTCTGATCTATTTCTGTTTAGTTTAGATAGACATGGTTATGCAACCAGACATGCCACAAGAGGTAACTTTACTTTACCAAAAGCAAGGACGAATACTAAGAAATAAATGGTCATGTATAGGATGGAATGTGCTACCTAACCAAAGTAGCTACACAAGAAAGCAGTTAAATCAGATATAAAAGTTTAGTTAAGAAATATCTGTTTATTAGAGAAGTTGAGTAGGCTACACACAGAAACTACATTAGGTTGTTAGGTTATGTCCTGAGAGGTTGAAACAGATGGGTGACGACAGCGTGTGTGTGTGTGTGTGTGTTTTGTTATTATCATGAGTTGTGTTATAAAATTATAGTGTAGGCTATGTTTAGTTTCTGTCTTATAATTTCCTGTTCTGTATTGTTTAGGATGTATTGTAGGCCTAAGCACATATTAATTAAAGCATTGTCCCGTTATAAAGAGAGTTAAGGACCTCAGTAAGAATCCTGAATAAACAAATACATAGATCTAGCCTATTTAGTTGATCTATTTGGTGGAGACGAGGATCTATATATCCTCCGATATATGGATGAAACACAATTTCAGAATCGAACGTAACGTCACTGTTACTCCACCTATTAAGTGCAAGAAGCAAATTGACGTCAATATAGCCTTCAATAAACAATAATAGTTAGCATTAATAAACAAAGCAGAAAACAAGGATACAATCGTGGCAGATGATCCATCAAGGTGATTGATCATGAGTCTTTCCGCAGCCTGAGACATTTTCCTGTCTGCTTGTATCCTGGTGTGATCATTTAGGCTACACATGGATAACTAGAGAGAAAGTGGGTTAAAGGTCTCTTATAGGCTACATCCATGGGTTAAATGAGGGCAAAGGACAGGCTGCACATCCTGCACTCAACACAACACCCTTTACGGCATTTTTTTTAAAAAATATTCCCCCCTTTTTATTTTTAAAAAAAAAAAAAAAAAAAACACCAAAACAAAAACCCCAACCAAAAAAAAAAAAAAATACTGTAGCCGCGTATTTTGTTATTTGGATTAACTGACCCTTGAAAGATAAATATTATTGTGAAATATTCAAACTGTAAATTCTTAGAGGGAAAGTTTAGATAGCATTATAGTTCATTCAAACGATTTTAATAATATTCTTTATTCATATTTATTTATAATCTGTATTACCAATGTTCAACATTAGGATTGAAGTAGCTGCAGCTTTTATCCAGCAGGTGGCACCATCCAACAAAATATTAAACCTAGTGTTAGTTGTTTTTAGTTGTCTGTTCAATTTATACCCAATGTCCCATTTTTCTGTTAGTCCTTGTCATATAGATTATGTTGGTAGCCTAGAAATCTAGACGCACCCTAGCATTTGGGTCTGGCTTGTCAGGCTATTATGTTGTAGCTATTGATACTAATACTCATCCGTTCAAATCACATTTAATACAATACACATAAGGGAAGGAGAAATTAAATATTCACAACGTTCTGACAGTAATGCCGACACAACCATCCTTTCAACTTGAAATAAATTCCTTAAAATTAATTTAATCTTTTTATTTACAATCTATGATTGATTTTGGAATGTTATTGTAAATGAACAGCAAACAAACATCTTATAATAACTGGTACAACTGATCTATAAGATGTAGCAAAAACAACAAAACTTTTGTAATGCTTTGTTTTTGTATTCTTAATGTCTTTTTAAATGATGATTTTTTTTTTTTGGTACTGGTATACTGTCTGAATATACCTGTATTCACCCTCTGTCTGAAACTCTATTTTAGCACCTGTCTCATTAAGCCCCCCCTCCTGAAAAATGCCCAGTCTACTCTGATTGGTCAGTTGTTTCCGGGTCTTCCGCATCTGCGCCTCTGCACCGTCATTGCAGCCAGGGAATGACTGCAACGACACTGTAGCTGTACTTTCAATGTATAGTATAGTTGTAACATCACTACCGTACGGAAATCCTGACGGCCCGTTTAAAGGAACAGTTTCTGACCTGCTTTATAATCCAAAAAAGACATGGAGATCTCACTTCTTACAATATGGGACCTTTAAACACGTTATTGTATAATAGTTTTTGCAAAGATCCGTTACTTACTGGATTAACAAATCTACACATTAGTTATGTCGTGAATTAGATTAGTGTATGTAATATATAAATACCGTGTGACCATTTCAAGATTTTATCATACATTATTGGCACGTAATTATGTTGTAAACGTATGTAATAATTTATATTCGTGACATAACTGGCTGTTATTAAATTACATTACAGGTCAAAGGGACAGGTGTGTGTCTGAAGCTTAAAAGGAAATGAAACAAGGTTGTATTAATATATTTAATTAATGCATTTTTATTGTACTTTATTTAAAACATGACATTTGCATGATTCTAGAAAACAAAAACAAACATTAATTCGCTCATTATCAAACTATTTCTATACATTTATAAGGCAGTTTAGGGCAAGGCCTCTGTTTGTGTTAATTAACAAGCTACAATCAACACTGATTATTCACACATTTCTGCTTAAATATCATCTTTCATTACTCTTTCTCACTCTACTTTATCTCTCTCAACATCGCTCTATCTCCCTGGTCACTTATAATGCTTACATGCCATAAATCGTCATTAACACCCCTTTTTAATAATGTTTTGGTAAATCAAAACAATTTTATTGACAATTAAAGGATGCGTTCACTCTACTCCACTGTTTTGCTAAGTGCGATTTCAACTCCATTTTGTGCTGCAGGAGGGGTAGTCAAGGTTAAAGGTGCAGTAGTTAAGCCTTATAAAACTAACTTTCTGTCATATTTGCTGAAACTGACCCTATGTTCCAGTAGAACTAATAATAAATAATAATAATAATAATAATAATTGATACTGTTTATTGATCCCCATTGGGGAAATTACAATTTACACTACTACTAACTACATGAAGCAGTTCATTAAAAAAACAAATCCGGCTCCTACCGCCTGTAGTGCGATTTGCAAAAAAATCCACAGCTCCCTGTTCAGATGCACCAATCAGGGCCGGGGTGGGGGTCTAACTGCATGTCAATCACTGCTCATGCACATGCATTCATTCTCC
The DNA here is from genome assembly GCF_010015445.1 of Perca fluviatilis. NCBI lineage: Eukaryota > Metazoa > Chordata > Actinopteri > Perciformes > Percidae > Perca > Perca fluviatilis. Next base: position 20,362,539 of record NC_053134.1, on the reverse strand, counting down.
CTTGTGGGGGGAGGGGCTTAGGAGACCGTTTTGGGCTTCAGCAGGAAGGGGGGGAGGGACTGAGAAGTTGTCGATATTCAAATTTTTTGGCTAAGTCCTGGAACTTCTCAATCCTACCTACAGCACCTTTAATTCAATTTTACTGTGTACCGATTTGCTCACGAGGTACCTGACATTTTCTATTTAAAATAGTATTTCCTGTCTTTATATTCCCTGTTAAAACAACATGCTCTAGATTACATTTTCAAAATGTTAAAATTAACACAGATTCTGAACAGTAAATAATCTATAAATGACATTCCTTTGTTGGTAAAGGGAATTCGGGATTGCATGATAAGAACACTCAGCACTGTTGTATCTTATCCAAAACCATATAAAAGTGTTCTGATTTCAGCCCAGGTGTCTTCACCCTGCAACGGTGTGGGGTCTGTTGGTAGCGCGCCTGTGGTGCCTTTATAGTGAAGTCCTCTCTCCCTGCACCAGACGGCCTCGGAGAGCCCAGGTGTCCTGTAGGTGAAACAAAGGTAAAGGCTCAGTTCAACCTTAACAAACCTTTAACCGTTTTCTTTTAACATGTTATCTATATAACTACATGATGTCCCAAAGCTAATCAGTCCAGTTTACTGATATATAGGCATTTTTGGATTGGAAAAATGCATTGATTGCATTGAATTGAACCTAAAGATGCATCACTACTATGAAATACTTGGTGAGCTCTTTTTCAGTTATATGTTTGATAATGACATATAGCAACACTGCCATGCTACAATGTTTCTCCTATGATGGGTTTGCGGCCTCCAAACACAAATACTTAACCGGCTAACCGCAAAGTAAATGTAGCTCATGACCGAGACATACAATGGTTAGATTTGTGTTATACTCCTCACAGATCTCCTGCTTGTAAACAATAACAAGACCTGTGATAGTTATGTTGTTATTGCGAGTTATACTATACTATAACATGCTAATTTCAACATTTATAAATAGTTGCTCTGCTAAGTGTGATTTTAACATTATATAGAATATCTACTTAGATGTCCGCGTGCGTCTCTGGTGATCTTTAGGTGGCAGAAGGCAGTCATGCTACTGCTGCATATCAGGTGGATCACTGGGAGTATAGCCAGCAAACAATGTTGATTTTAATGTCCTCACATTGGTTTCACTAGAATAGATTTCTCTCCGTGTACCTGGCAGCTGAAGGAACACATGGAAGCTGGCCCATATATAGGTGATAACACATAGCTAGAGTCTGGCTTTGTGCCCAATGAAGCTTTAAGTTTGTTATCACTACTCTGTGATTTCACTTAGCTTTAAAGTGAAAACACTCTGCATGCTGGCATTCATTTGTATTCTTTATTTATTCTTTGTGAATTGCATGAATAATTGTTAAGAATCTGAAGCTAGGTCAGGCTGCACGATCTCACTGCATAGTTTTTCGTTTTATCAGCCCCACCTCCATCCACCAGTAGGCTCTGATTCTAGGTTTCCCCAGGGGACATTTGTTAACCCTGGCCTCTCATTGTGCTAAGCTTTAAAGTGTATGCTTGCAACAACGGACACATTTAGAAACTACGAGCCAAATATCAACAATGTACATGCTGCCATTCGTTCTCATGTATCTGTAGCCGTGGTTTTACACAGATAAATGTAATGTACTGTAAATGTAAATGTCTTACCTTGAAGGTAATTTCGTCCAAACCGTACTTTCTGTTTGCAATGTCCTTCACCTCATTCTCTATGTTTTCCTGTGAGGTTCCCTTCACATCGATGTAATAACAGTCAGCGCTGGCATAGTGGCAGGAGATGGCCTGGAAACACACACCCATGTTCACACACTATTTTTCCTCAAAATTGATATTTCTTTACATGTATTTTAATTTGTGTGACTCTTAAATATAAGAGCATTAAAAAATAAAAAATAAAACAAAACATAACTGGGAGCTGATGAAGTATGGAGCTAGTTTTTGTAAGGTAATGCCGAGACACCAGGTGGATTATGGGTAGAGTACCTTGCGGAAGCCCTGCGTCTTGTTCATGCCAGAGCCATGCATCAGCAGCGGATGGAAGAAGACAGTGTCGCCCTTCTCCATCTCCAGGTGCACCCTGGGACGCTGCGGATCATAATTACGCACTCCATGGTACATCTTGTTTACACCACCCTGGGGACACAAGAGACAATGTATACAATATGTGTGTGTTACCTCCCAGCAGGTGTTATCATGCCTCCTGGAGAATTTCAGATGTGTATGTGGTGTTTATACCAGGGGTGTGAAGCCCAATCAACTTGATAATAACTCCCCCCCCCCACCCCCCTCCACCCTCCTCCTCCATGTTAGCGAATGGGACATGGGCAAAACGTACAAGTGACATCAAATAATTTTTTTCAAAAGATGGTTGATCCCATTTTTCTGATAAGTTTGTTTTATTAGTTATTTGATCCTATAACAACTGGGTAAAACGTCATGATTGACAGCTGTGATTGACTCGCAATTGATCGGGGGGGTGTGTATGCCCGGGACTTTTGATACAGCAGCTCCATCACCCGACTACTACTACGCATACTTTGGCTCATAAATTACAAGATGGCAGCGCCCCTATCCTGGATATTTCGGCTACACTTTAGCGCAGTGGGAGGAAGTTGAGACGGGTTGTCCATCTTTATATACAGTCTCTGGTTTTTACCTCCCACTCTGGGTAGTCATGCTCCTGCAGTGTGCCGGTGTGTGTTCCCGGCAGCACGACCAGGCAGCCGTTCTGCCTGTCCACTTTCTCCATTGCCGTCCAAGTGCAGACGATGCTGTCTGCTGGGCGGAACGGGAAGTAATGCAGATCCTGATGCATCGGGTGACGAGGCGTCTTCTTACCTGAAACATATTTAAATCAAATTTGTGTAATTTGTAAGGGGAAAAATAGATGCTTTAATACAGCACTTCCCACATTGCAGTCCCGGGATCTGTAAGGGTGTTTGCCGTGGCTCTCCAAACAACCGAAAACCAGTTTATTGAAAATAATATTGAACTGCTCCATACCTGCATCAGGAGGCTTGTTGATCAGCATTGTGTGCATGGCCATGATGTTGGGTCCAGTGAAACACTCCACATAGTTCAGAATCTAACATAGAAAAGCACAATTATTTCAAACTTTTTTTCAACAAAAATAGGAGAGTTTATTCTTTTGGCATTCGTTTTTTCTTTGTGGAAAAATTCCACATCGTGGTAAAAGCTGGTGCGGTCTATGTAATGCTTTCAGCCTTATCTTCTCAGTCTGGGTCAAATCCGTGTTTTTTGATGCTGCACAAAGTGGCTTTAAAAATGTGGCTTTATAAAATACCAAATCATTCGAAGTACCTGTGGCAAGTTGCAGTACCGGAACAGTTCAGGGTCTTCTTGGAAATCCTGGAGTTTGGAAACCGCTTTTTCATCAGCAACGAACTCTGACTTAACAATTGCCACGTCCCTCATCACCATTAGACCAGGAACCTTCACTTCCTGTCGACAGATCCGTTCAAACGCCTTCCTGAAGAACACACACAGATCACATACAGCACCTAACAATACATCTATGGGCATATAAAGAAGTTAAATGTTTTACTGGGGAGTCATAAATTGACATTTTATATGTAGTGATGTTTTCATGCTTATATGCTAATCTTTTTTTTTTTTTTGCAGTTGTCAGAGTTTCTGATGGTCACCTGAACTTATCGATGTCCTCTTCAGACACCAGATTCTTGATGAGGATGAAGCCATTTTCCTCATAGAAGAGTCGCTGTTCTGGGGTCAGCAGGTCGGTATCATGAGTGAATCTACCAAAAGAAGTGATAACGCACAACAAAATCACTATGTTGGTTACTTTAATGCAGGGATCTTCCACAGTTTTTTTTAAGCCAAGGACCCCTTAACTGAGAAAGAGACTGAGCAGGGACCCCTTACTACATATTGTATAAAATGAAGTTGCATATTAAACTAGGCCTACGATAACTTTTTGGCGGCCTTTTACACATACCTTTTTTAATGCATAGAACACTAAGCTATTAAAATAATTGTTGGTATGATTTTAGAAATCATGTTTAAATGTTAAAAATACATATGGCACAGTGAATCCTTAGGATTAACTGTATCTATGGATGACTTTGTGACAACCTCACCTATAGGCCAGTAAGCCTGTCATTATTGTGTTTTTTTCTTCACAAATAGGCTGATTTATGTTTGCTAATAATATGTTGGATTCATGTTAAGACATTTTAATTTTTGAAAAAACTTTCAGACAATAATTTGCAGCGGCCCCCCTGAAGTGACTCTGAGGGGACCCCCCCGTTGAAACTTTGTGCTTTAATGTTTAGTTGGACATATGAATGTTGCATTCAAGTCATATTTGATTTACAGAAAGTTCCATTAGCTGGCTTTCTTTTATCACGGCTTATAAAAAAACTGCTTTCTAATAACTTTTCAATAACTGCCACTAAACTATCTTTTAAAAAAGCCTTGTTTTGTTGTTGTCTTCTAAATAATTGAAATTGAATGCACCACCAGACTGATCGAAGGAGCACTGGAGAAACTGTGTCAGAGGTGAATGATAAAGGATTGTATAATTGTGGATAACCTTAAGCCTGAGGCTGCCAAATGCTGAGTTATAATTACGTGTCAGTTACTAATACTGGCAATACTGTATCGATACACACAGACGCCAAATATCGATATTTTATTATGTGTTGGTCAGTTTGTCTGCTTGACAGTCCCATTTTGCAGCGATAAAATTGAAATGAGATGAACAAACAGAGAAATGTATCTTAACATAACAGATGTTGACAAAGTGTCCTTTTGGGGACATAATTTGAAATTGGGAAAAATTTTGGTAAACGTTGGTAAAAAGGTAATAAATTGCAATATATCGCAGAATATTTGCATTACGTATCGTGACGCCTCTGGTGATTCCCACCCCTATCAGCTACCACTAAAGGTGACTGTCTGTGAACCTACCTCAGTGTCTGTGGGCGACTGGTGAAGGTTTGAGCGTAAGTTGGTACAGCACTCTGAAGAACGAGAAGTCAAGGAAACGACACAAATGTTAACAAGTGGCAGCAAAAACTGTCCTGTACACTGTCCTGTGACTGCTATGACTGTCCCGAGACAGTCACTGTCCTGTACACTGTCCTGTGACTCCATGACTGTCCCGGGACAGTCGGACACTGTCCTGTACACTGTCCTGTGACTCCATGACTGTCCCGGGACAGTCGGACACTGTCCTGTACACTGTCCTGTGACTCCATGACTGTCCCGGGACAGTCGGACACTGTCCTGTACACTGTCCTATGACTCCAAGACACTGTCCTGTGACTCCATGACTGTCCCGGGACAGTCAGACACTGTCCTGTGACTCCATGACTGTCCTGGTACAGTCAGACAGTGTCTGGGAGTCACAGGACAGTGTACAGGACACTACTAACAGAACAGGACAGTTTTTGCTGCCACTGCTGCTGCAAATGTTTCAGCTGCCCATGTCCAGGAGTGCTCTGTGGGTCGATGAACTCTCCAACTGGAAAAAAAGGACAGGGAGAGCCACACAAGGTCCACAAAACATACTGATTTATGCTGATTTTATCTTTGAACATCAAAACCTTCAAATAGATTGAAAGCACATATGACCTCTTTATATACAGTCTACGGTTACCACAATTTGAAAAGTAAAAAAAAAAATATTAATGCATTCTAAATTTTAATTGAACTTATGTATATGTATATGAATAACTTATGACTGACCTAAAAACAGACAGACTAGCCTTTTAAGTTCTTTAAGTTAGCGTCTCCACCAATAGGAATAGGCTGTTCTTGTAGTAAAGAAACCATCTATTTTGTATAATGTATATTTTAGTTTAGCTAGACATGGCTATGCAACTAGACATGCCACAAGAGGTAACTTTACTTTACCAAAAGCAAGGACGAACACGGTCATATAGAGCAATGCAAGAATGGAATGTGCTACCTAACCAAAGTAGGCTATACCAGAAAGCAGTAAATCAGATGTAAACTTTGAAAGTTTAGTTAAGAAATATCTGTTGACTAGAGAAGTTGAGTCGACACATAAACTACATTGGTTGAGGTTAAACAAAATATGAATGTGAGACGTGTCCTGAGAGGGCGAAACAGATGTTTGACGACAGCATGGTGTAACTGACTTAAAAAGTGTTAAACATTAATATGGAATGCCCTGTGACCGCACTAGTGGAGATGTGGCTGTCCTTATCTTATGTGTGTACTTTTGTTGTTATCATATTATTTGTGTTATGAAATGATAATGTATGTTTAGTTTCTGTCTTATAAATTTACTGTTATGTATTGTTTAGGATGGTGGAGACGAGGATCTATATATCCTACGATATAGCTGGATGAAAAACGATATAGTTCGTATTTCTATGGATGAAACACAATTTCAGAACCGTAGCCTACATAACGTCACTGTTACTTAACCTATAAGTGCAAGAAGTAAATTGACGTCAATAAAGCATTCATAAACAATAATAGTTAGCATTAAAAATGACTCCTGTATTGCTCCTCATTTTCCCGGAGGCCTGCAGTACACCGCGGGACCCCGGTCTAGTCTACCAGAGCTGTCCGCCGTTAGGTGCGCAGCAATCGGATAACGTCTTAGCCTGTTCCGCTCTGTGCAGCCCCGAATCCCCCGATGAGCCAACATAAACAAAGCCGAACACAAGGATACAATCGTGGCAGATGATCGTTCAAGGTGATTGATCATCAGTCTGAGTCTTTCCGCAGCCCGAGACATTTTCCCGTCTGGTTACTTTATCCCGGTGTGATCCTGTAGGCTACATATGGATAACTAGAGAAAGTGGGTTAGACGTCTCGTACGTCTCTTACAGGCTACATCCATGGGTTAGGCAAGGGCAAAGGACGGACACACACACACACACACACACACACACACACACACACACACACACACACACACACACACACACACACACACACACACACACACACACACACACACACACACACACAACACACACACACACACACACACACACGGGAGGGTTTTGTTGGAAATATCATTGACCTCCATTGTAATTGGTTGGAAGCAGATAATTAAGAGATGGATATCTCAGAACCTGCTCCAATAAAAACCGAAATATCTGCATAGATAGGATCTACCAGAAGGGGTAAATGTTAATATACAGTAGCCCACGTAATTTGTGATTTAAATGAACTGACCCTTTAAACATACTATTGTGAAATACTAACACTGTAAATCCTTAGAGGAAAAGTTCAGATAGCAGCATGATTGCTCACTCAAACGATTTCAATAATATTAGTTATTCATATTAATTATGATCTGTATTACCAATGTTCAACATTAGGATTGAAGTCGCTGCATCTTTTATCCAGCAGGTGGCGCCATCCAACAAAATATTTGTTTTTATGGTCTTAATTAAATATGCGTAAACCTACACCTGCATGTTCAACGTTGCATTCAAGACTGACTAGGCATTTTGAAAAACTTCTACAATGTTGTTACATTGTTAGACCGCTAAAAAAGCTACAGTGTTCTAATGTTAAAAGCGAATACGTTACAAGAAACCGTAGAAAGGAGAGCTACCCGCATTTCCCAATAACGCTCTTAGCTGCTATCTAGAGCGGAAGTTATTTATTAGATATCATAGCCTATCTTATACGATGAAATGTGTCAAAACACAACCTTGAGAATCTATGTATACATGCATATATATAACTATGTACATAGGCTATCTAGACATTTTAGAATAAAAGTTATTTGTCACTTTTATTTTGAAAACTGTGACTGGAATTGTGACAATCGTCGTTGGTGCTTTTGTTTTGAAAGTTATAGAAAACGACATAGTTCGCGCTGATTCGATTTATTTTGAAATGGTACAGGAAGCGCCCCTGTTAAACACAGCGTGGTGATTGATGGCAGCTAGCTCGCACCCCTCCCGTCTCGACAGCAGATCCACCTCCAGCCTCTTTAAACTGCTTTCACCGCCACACAAAACGACATTTTGGGGGTTCGGTCTCAAGCTCTTCGTCCTCACACCCCTCGTATCTCCCCGTGTGTTTCGGAGGATATTTCTTTTCTAACGTAGCGTTTGGAATCGAAACCAAACACAGACGGAGCTGTGTTTTAGGCTACTTCAGTGGGCGGATAAAGCGGAGGAGGGCATCCGGGCCTGGCTGCTCCGGAGAGTTGGCTTGAAACCAGGGAATTCACCATTTTCAGGTAAATTGGCTCAAATGGTCATTTCTGGATACACACAGCCTGTCCGATAATGGACTCCGTGCCGTTACGTTTTGCCCCACCGCTTAGGACGAAGACTGAACTGCGGTGTGTGGAAATGTCAACACAGAGGAAACGGCAGCTGAAGAATAATTCAGCCAGACTCTATTCATCATATTTAACAGCTACCGTATTGTAACCCTCTACAGTTGGGACGGTTATGTTAGCGCCTCGCACATATTTTGAAACATAAATCTATTATTTTGATATATCGGGTGCAAATAGTACTCTGGTTTGTTTACCTAACGTAGGCTATGTATTGACAGCACCCGTCCCCCACACCTGCGACATGAACCCTATTGTAAAATTGATAAATGTGTGAATTTATATTGTAGAAAGATCACAGACAAACTGCTAGAATAGTGCCAACGTAAAATATAATTATGCCTACTGAAATTAAGAGCAAGAAGAACATTACTGCGTTATTGTGATTTCTAGGCAAGCAATTGTTGACACCAATGCAGGAATCCGAATGCATTGCCTAATCAAAAAAGAAATGTGTATTACTGTAGACACACTTTTCAAGCAATATTAAACATAATTATTAATCTTTGCCTCCAGTCACATATTCATGATGCCCACACCAAGACTAGGTTACTTATTCACATGTATTTTTTTTTTTTTACAATGGAAATGTGGATATTTGATTACCTCTAGCATCTGCTTGTATTTTGACATACCTTTTCCTGATATGACATAATCTAAATCCATGAACATTTTAAACTTTTTCTGCTTGTGCCACATTCAATGCGTATGCAGGAAAATGGAAGAACCAGCTGAAGACATTTCCTCCCGCAGACTTGAAAGCATCCTTTTTGCTCGACACAATGCCCTCCTTTTGAAATGATTTGTGTTCATGAATTTAATATGACTTGAAAATGACTGTTGATTGTTGTTTTACCAGTTTTTGCGAGTTCCGTCGAGAAGATGCTTTCGCGATTTGTAACTCGAGGTGGAAGATAAGGTTGCACACCCTGCCTATAAATTACCTACTTACATCTAAAACAATGCTTCATATTCCATTTTACAGCCATTATAGTTAATGTGTACTAGGCAGTTGTCAGTCATATCATAAAAGCATCTTATCACTGTATGAATCAGTAGCAGATGATACATCCGGTCGTATCGACCACCTATGATTAATTTCTGCAGTAAAGCGTCCGTGATGCTTTTATGGCTCTTTTACGCTTCCTGTTTGACCTGGATTTACTTCCACTGTCCTTCATCTGGAACAACTGGCCGCTCATTTGTGTGCGGAGTGTGTAGGAGTGTGTGTATTGACCCACATTCAAATCTAGGCTGTTGGCTGTGAGAGTGATATACCCCCAGAGAACCGAGTAATTACACTGGCACTCCCCTCCCCATGTCTGTGGGCCGTATAGCAGCGCTCATATTGATCTGTCTCTGCATTATGTCGAATTACAGCAGGAACATGAGAACTGAGAACGTGTGCTGTAAATATAACACACTCACACTCACACACACACACACACACACACACACACACACACACACACACACACACACACACACCCTTTCTCACTTTTTTTCCTGGGACTGACGGATGAGAATAGGTACAACAGCCAACTGTCTCCTAGCGGATTTACGTTTTACATTACATGTCATTTAGCTGATGCTTTTTGAGACGTGTGATTGGTTCCAGTTTGAGAAACTAAAGTGCCGCCATGTGGCTTGTCAGTGATTTGGTTTGAAACTTCCTGTTGGAGCATAAGCGTCGGAGCAGGAGTCCGAGGGAGAGTTTTGGGTGAAACGGGGCGAGCAGTCTCAGTTAGCAAAAGGGATCACTTTTTAGAAAGATGGATGCAATCTGGGTAGAGGCTCCAAGTCAACTCATTCTTCATTTTAGGGCTGCTCCCTCTTAGTCGATTAGTCGACTAATCGGTCGTTTTGGTCTTAGTCAACTTAGATTTCTTTAGTCGATTAGTCATGTTTGATGCTTTTTTCATGCTGAATGGCTTATTTGCAAGAAACGTACGAGCACATCTCTGGTAAACACAAGAATTAAAGTGGTGCTTTTGCATGACTCTTTGCGGAGAAACTCAGATTTACAGATCTGTCGATTAAATAAACTAATCGATTAGTCGATACAATTGAATGATTGTTAGTCGACTAAGAATTTCTTTAATCGAGCACAGCCCTACTTCATTTTGCTGTTAAAAGGGGCATGTTACCAATTTGAATGAATACATTTATTTGAGCTCAGTTTACTAGCCGTGACGAGTACATTTCAACCTGTAAAAATAGCCTTCTGTGGCTCTGGAAGAGGTTTCCCAAGTCTGATAAAGTAACCCTGACATTCGGGTTGTCTCGGCTTGGGTTCGGGGACTGTAAACTTATAGTCTTTGGCCTCGCCCCCCTCTGCTGCTTTGATTTTGACTATTCATTTTTTAAACCGTCCCCTGTGAGTTCCCCCAACCTTATGGAAGTCCAGTGCTAAATCATTGGAGGGGCCCTTAAACTGAAGAGACAGGAATGGATATCAGACTTGTTAAAAAGAAATCTGTGAAATGCGGCTGATGACATTACAGTGCGGTGAGCCAAACAGCTTACTGTCAGCTGAAACGTTGTGATGGCTAAAGCTCGGGTGCCAGTCAGAATCAGGTGGGCATGTCTGATGAACCAGAGCAACTTTAAAGTGGTCACCATATTACTGAAACACGTTGTTAGCATGTTATAGCTCAACGTAACTGAATTATAAAGTACAATAAGTATTAAACTGTTATAAAATGTTTCTGTAGGCTGATTAAACAAACAAAAAAAACATCTGTGGTGCAATGCATGGTGATATCCCAGCATGCTTTGCAGCAGTCTGACTGCTCTTACTCATGATCAGCCTCCAAAACACTGTTGCTATTGACAACCAGGCCAGCAGCTTGCACTTTTTCTCTTTCTCTCTCCCGTTTATATAACTCCAACTTGTGTGATGTTTTATTGATCAGAGAGAGGTGTAAATGTGTGTATGTATTTCTACATGTGCACATTTCTTTGTGTTCTATGTTTGTGTGCGTGCTCTTTCAGTGCGTTTTTTATATCATCAAGTGTGTTTTGTGGGTGTGTCTGTGTGAACGTGTGTGAGTAAAAATGTTTGCAAGAGTGTGTGTTGGAATGTTTTGTGAATGCAGCACTGTAAAGTGTGTGTGTGTGTGTGTGTGTGTGTGTGTGTGTGTGTGTGTGTGTGTGTGTGTGTGTGTGTGTGTGTGTGTGTGTGTGTGTGTGTGTGTGTGTGTGTGTGTGTGTGTGTTCCCCTTCCCTTTTTTGTTGGTAAGGATTGGAATGTTGAGTGCGGTCAGTGTGTCATTCATTGTTTCACCTGAGGAAGAACAGAACATGTGAAAAACCGTAGAATGTAACGACATCTGAGAGGGGGACTTGCTAACAGCCCCTGGGGCTGATGGGAAATGTCTTCCTGCCACTGCACTGCCACAGGGTGGGCATTATGTAGGTGAAGTAGTAATTATTGGTCTTTTTTGGGGTCTGACTAAGTCTAGGGCTCCAGAATGAATACAATTAGTGTGGGCTGGGTGCAGCAAGAACACACAATTACACACATTCATAGCCATATGAACATACACACACACACACACACACACACACACACACACACACTAATGAGGAAAGTTATGTGAGCCATGCAAGGAATCTGAAGTGCTGTAAGTCCATTCTTTCTGTCTCTTACACACACAGCTTTTTCTAGCTCGAAAAAGTAAAAATTTAGGTCATGCTGCATTGTGTGTGTGTGTGTGTGTGTGTGTGTGTGTGTGTGTGTGTGTGTGTGTGTGTGTGTGTGTGTGTGTGTGTGTGTGTGTGTGTGTGTGTGTGTGTGTGTGTGTGTGTGTGTGTGTGTGTGTGTGTGTGTGTGTGTGTGTGTGTGTGTGTGTGAGTGATGCCAGCTCATAATATTTGTGTGGTCATCTTGTATGAATGTTATTGGGTGTCAGAAGGCATGTGCGGTCAACTATGTGTGTCACATAGCTGTGTAAGAGAATGGACGAGTGTGTTAGCCTTGTCTTTGTTCTTTCACACACACACACATACACACGCAGTCTACCATTATTCCAGTATGTTTTGGCATCATAACCTGTCCAATTGCACCCAGGATAAACTATCCCATCATGCTTTGCCAGGTGTGTGTGTGTGTGTGTGTGTGTGTGTGTGTGTGTGTGTGTGTGTGTGTGTACAGGGTTTAGTTGGGTGGCTGACATTGGCTCATAATCTGAAGAATAACCAAGGGCATTGTTTGTTAGCGCAGCATCAGACAGGGATTAGATTATACACACAGACACATGCAGAGGTCACACTTTAAAATAAACAGACCTGCAGTTCATTCATGAAGTCACTTTCCCTCATGTGGTGAGCACTCACTGTAAAACTCAAGTGAAGTGAAGATGCTAAAATATTTATCACACACACACATTCTAGTGAGGATCTGAACACAGCGAGCAACTCTGATTGTTTCTCTCCGTTTTCTCTTCATCTCTGAACAGGATGAGTGAGATGCTTGAATCATGTTTTCTTCTGTTCTTAAATTGGGCTAAATATCACCAGGAGAAATGACATGTCAGTGTTATTTAAGTACACGTTGTTATGCTGATGATTTCCTTCTTGCAGAATATTTGTTGAATCCTATGTGTGCATTTAATCCGATTATTCAACACTTCACCTAATGAACCCAGAGTAACCTCAACTTGACTTAATCCAAAACTCTAAACTGGTTGCTTGAAGAAATACAGCACAGACCAAAATGGCCTTAATGTTAAATATTCATACTCCTTTCACTTCAAGATAGGACTGAACGATTTAAGGGAAACCTCCTAATAAGGATTTGTCTGACCACAGTTGCGATTTAGATTGCACTAACTTCAAACAAACTCCAGGCCTGTATTGGTGGTCTGCATAATATATGGCTATAAAATGATTTTCACAGTACAAGGGTCTAAAAGTAGATTTTATGTGCACACAAACAAGTGGCACAGTGTCAGTGCCAAGTACAGTCGGCTGTAGTTGTCATTCTGCTGTTCTGTACATCCTGTCCTACACAACTATTACCATCTGCCTGCTTCTCTAGAACTATTTTCTTGTGGTCGGGTTGGCTCGGTGGGTGGAGTGGGCGCATGTATACTTGGAGGTTTATGCCTCGATGCGGAGGTCTGGGGTTCGAGTCCGACCTGTGACAAATTTCCTGTGTTTTTTTTTTTCCTAACCCGTCTCACATAATCATAACCATGACAAATTGTTCCATGTGCAGTTGAGTGTGGTTGACTTCCCAGTGAAATTGAGTTTTTAGAGGATGTTGTATGGTTTTTAATGGCGTTGAACCTGTGAGCGCTGGGATTTTTAAGACCGACTGTGTGACCCTGTTCTGACTGCCCTCTCTTACTTTGCTGCCTCCTCTTACTTCTCTCAGTATAAAAGTGAGTCTCCTCTTTAATCTCAAGTACGAATCTCTAATTATCCCTTTTTCTCTCCCCGGCGGGTTAATCATTGCCTCACAGACAGGCGCTATCTGCAATCAGTGCCAACAAAGCGCATCGAAAGTTCACAGGAAACGGTCACGAAAATACGATCCCTCACGAAGCCCAGAGAGAAAATAGTCAGGCCTTGTCGCTTTTTCAGCCATTTGAAATGAATTCTCTTGCGGACGTTGCTGTAATAGCGGGAGGTTCCCAGTGTTCCTCTGAGGTTTTTATGTTTCTCAAGCTCATCACCGCATTAGCACCGGTAAGCATCTCATTCATCATTATCTGAAAGGTCGGATCAATACGGAGGTCAGTATCGCTTGGTGCGTTTGCACACACACTACAGTAATAATGCGGTCTAATCGGATTAAAGCAGCACTCCTACGTGTGCAGTGATAGGCTGGACAGACTAAGAAACTACAACAACTCTGACTTTATCAACAGAAAGCCCACGGATGAAGAGATTAGAATACAGGTCTACGTCGTTTGATTGACAGGAGATCTCTGGGAAGCACACCACTGCCGTGAGCCCACGGCATCGAAGATAGAAATCTAGTAAACGGCCGTCCCTCATGAATGTTGCAGTGAGGCAGAGAAATATCAAATTGGTTCCATCATGTTTCTTGATCGTCTGCTGCAGGGAAAGAGAAAGAGGAGTTAGCTGGTCCTTGGTGTAGCGAGGATGTGCGGTGTGATTTAAAAAAAAAATAAAAATAACGCATGAATCATTCACTGTTTTGGCAAAAGACAATAAGCAAGTTCCACAATAATTGCACACCCAGTGAGATACTGAAATTCGACAGTACCATAGATTGATAGGAATTCAATTGACTTTTGCCCCTGGCTGGTTTCAGGAGACAGTTTGGTAAATACACGTATTCACTTTCTTGCTGTCTGATAGATAGATAGATTTATTTTTATTGATCCCAAAAAAATGGGAAATAACGGTGTTGCAGCAGCAAAAAATCAGACACACAGAATATACATAAAAAAAAAATAGGAAACAATATACATTAAATAATTGAATACTACACAAGCAATATTTAAAATATATACAATTTGGAAATAAAATGTACAACTGTTTCTTGTGTCTGTACGGTAAATATGAAGCTACCACTAGCAGGTTAACTTGCATTAACACAAAGATTAGAAGTCGAGATGCACAGCTACGAGGGGTTACATGCCAGCCTATTTCTTGGCTGGGCACAGTCGGCTCGATGGTGTTTTAAGCCCCCAACGTCGACTTCAAGGCAGCGCTACGACCGTCTACTTCAAGGCACCTAACCCTAAGGGCCTTTTTACAGTCGCCGCAGCCGAGCTGGTGCGCGCGAACGTGACGTCAAAATGACGTAGATCTCGCTGGCGCGCCAGGATTTCGAGTGCGCGGCCAGAGGTCGGCACACGACGAAGCGGAAACCGGAAGCATGGACGAGCTCGAGGACAACCGGATGCCAGGACTCTCCGAGTGACTGCAGGTCTCTCTTGTAAACTTACTGGGTTAAGAGGAGTTCTTTTATGGTGAATGAAAGGCTTGATCCGACAAACTAGGTCATCGAATCACATCGAAGCATTGACTTCAATGCTGCTGCCAGTTCTGCCGTTTTTTTTTTCTTCTTCTTCTTCTAGTCCGTAGAAAGAGCAAAGTCAGTAGCCATTCCTCATTAGCGCCACCTCAGTTCAGGAGGAGACTGCAACTAGTGTTACACTATCGCTCGACAGGTCGGCTGTGGCGAGGATACCCCACGTTTAACCTTAACCTAATCCTAGTGCCTTCCAGGCAGCGCTGCCTGGAAGACGACATTGGGGGCTTAAAACACCAAACCCCGCACAGTCGCCAAACCCGGCCAAGAAATAGCCCGGCACATAACCCCTGTAAAACCACACTGTTTTTGTTAGACTTATGTGTTAAGTAGTGAGCTTTAGCTAAGCTAACTGGCTGCTGGATATAGTTATATTTGGTGTAGACTTGAAAGGGGTTTCAGTGTTATCATCTAACTCTCTTCAAGTAGGCAAGTAAGCATATTTCTCAAAATGAACATTCCTTAAATGTAATGGTAACAAGTAGAGGCAATTTCTTCCAGTGTTTTGCGTAGATTATCAATACCATTGGGCATGGAAAACAAAGTCAGTGTAAATGTTGTTCACTCTTTTAATCTTCTGATTTAAAATACTTATTTTAGACTATTATGTTCAGACTAACCCCTTTGCACGGTAGCTTTTGTTAAAGGACCATTGTGTGGGAATTTCTCCCATCTAGCGTTGAGATCATATATCGCAATCAACTCTCTCGCGCCACGCAGTTCAAAGTACGTATTGCAGCTACGGTAGCCTTCACGCTTCAAAAGGCGAAGGTGTACAAAAGGCCGTCAATCAGCCGTGGTTGTCGGAGTGCATGTCGGAGAGTGGCGCGGACGATCGAGCGGTCACGCGTGCCACCCGACGGAAAGGAGAGCGAAAGTAAAGGAGACCGCAGCGGTCCGGAGGATAATTAACTAGTTGGGATTTGGTGTGTGCGTCCAAAGCAGCACCAATTTACACTCCTTTTTTTCTGATGACGCCAGTCTCTTGCTCTTTTCAATATCCGTTTTCTTTTTCTGGGCGAAGAAGAAGACTCCTGCTCCTGAAATTTGGATTTTGAATACGTGTGATCCTCCATGTTTCCTTCTTCAAACTTGCCGGGGGCCGGGAAGCGATACCCATTAACAGCATTAGCAGCACCTGTGAGTTTATCATGTGACAGCGAAAACGCGAAAGGCGGAGCAGTATGTCCTGTATGTCCCTTACTGGCTAACGTATTTCAAGATGGCGCATGAATATGGAGCGTCTACCCCAGTTCATGCGAATGCAAATGTAAAATTTCAAGCCAAAAGGAATACTTGGAATTGATGGTGGGGGTAAATATTCATGAAAAAGGACAAGTTTGTGAACGGGCAACACAGATTTTGATAATGAACAACTAAACACGTTACACACTGGACCTTCAAGAAAATAATGCAACGTCTGAGAATGTTGACTACTTTTGTCAAATGAATACAGGGTTTTGTAGAAAGGCATTCTAAATACTTCTCAAAGTAAGGCATCAAAAAGTGTTTTGACATCTCCATGGAAACTCTGGTATCATATTGACTCACTAGTATAGAAAAAATGCAAACGAAAACCTAGCTGTAGACATTAAAGATATTGTGTGCGATGGACAAACATACATGTTGGAAATGAACATTTATTGTTTCTGTTTTCATAAACTCCAGCAATCGGCAATGCCAGGTTCAATAAAGCTGTGTGCGTCACAGCACCTGAAGTAGGCACAAAGGTATTCTGTGGCCAGCAAATGTCTGATGCATTGAATTTATGGGAAATGTTGCGTCTTTGTCTCGGGCTGGGACGCCCCACCTGGCTTGGCACGAAGACAGGAAAGAGCCCAGGCCACTGTTGGATAGTGTGAGAGAGAGACACACACACACACACACACACACACACACACACACACACACACACACACACACACACACACACACACACACACACACACACACACAAAACAGGTCACCTCAGGGAGTCAAGTGAACACCTGTTCCCAGAGGCCTCGGGGCGAACGGAGATGGATTTGTAGACTGTGATCAGGGGAGTGGTGGGGCGTGAGAAAGAGGATGCACGATGGAGAGCCATAAAACGGACAGCGGAGGAGGAGGAGGAGAGTTGATAATAGAGGGAGGAAGGGAGGTTAAAGTCATGTTCTGTTGTGTAAGACAACCGGCCGTCCTTTGAAATCTCTCTCTGGTAGAGCGTCGTTGTTGTTGTTGTGTTGTTGGGTGTGGGCGACTGTAGCTGTTACATTTCAAAGCTGCAGTTATCCACATTACTGATGATTATTTATCAAAAATCTCATTGTGTAAATATTTTGTGAAAGCACCAATAGTCAACACTACAATATCGTTGCGGTATCGATATCGAGGTAGTTGGTCAAAAATATCGTGATATTTGATTTTTCTCCATATTGCCCAGCCCTAATTGAAAGTAGTCAATATTAGGCTTTTATATTTTTTGCAGAAAGCTTCTCAGCAAGTTCTCTAGACATTTTAATTGAAACAGGAAGAGAACTGAAGGGTCTAATATTACTTGGGGACCTTTAGTAGTCTGTGATATTTGCGGAGGTCAAATTACCTACAATATTTCGGCAAACACAGAGGTCGTGTGATAATATTAGTCCCGTGCGAATCGTCGTCTCTGTGATTTTGGGGTTGTATTGGCTGCGTTGGCAATTGTTAAGGAAAGTTTTGACATCATACGTGGGGGATAATGTCAGTAAATTCAAGTAAAATACTGACTTAGCTAATCCCGTGTGAACGCGGCGCACAAAGACTGGGCTGTTTTGCATTTGTCAGGCTTATTTTGTCATTGCTGTGTCATCATTTTTACAAAACCACATTTTAATTCTTCTCGCAAAATGTCGCAATGTTAACAAGTTCCTCTTTGAGTGAGCTCAGAAGTTTTGATTGAACTTTTTCCTTTCAGCTTCTCTACTGTAGTAGTTCATTAGGAACAGTGTGTGTGTGTCTGTGTGTGTGTGTGTTTAAGCTCCTACAGTTCCCCATCTCTCTCCACTGGAATGTGCCATCTCCAGCTGTGTGTTTGGATTCACCAACCAAACATTCAGACAGGAAAACACACATTCTTTTACTGTGTGTGTGTGTGTGTGTGTGTGTGTGTGTGTGTGTGTGTGTGTGTGTGTGTGTGTGTGTGTGTGTGTGTGTGACCGGAAGCTTCTCGTTAACCCTCGTTAATCTGGTGTGGATGTAATGAGACAGACGAGCGTTATGTAATAGACAGAGTGGGTGTTGATTTCACAAACACAATGGGGGTGAGATGGTTAACAGCAGGTGGTTAATGTTTTCCTAACAAAATCATTTTACTGCCATACAAAGATTGTCTATTTGTTCTTCTGAGGGCTATATCTACATCCCAACATTAAATGCATTCACATACTTCATTGAGCTTAGGAATGACTGTGTATTTATGCCTTACTGTAAGACCGCACAATCCAATTAGACCCAACACAAGTGAATTTTGAAGCCGCAGTCGGCAATTGTGTATGCCAGCGAGACGTAACAGCACATTTTGCAGCTGTGCACGCAGTTAGTGAATGCAAATCACTTAATACAGTCAAACGCTAGAATGAGTTTTACAGGGCAACATAACCATCATTCATGTTCAATAAAACCGCCTCTCATATGTAGCAGACAGTGCCACATAAGCAGCACTTTCACTACACAAACAACAACTGCATTTAAATGCAAACGGGAGCAGTATGATATCACAACAGCAACTCCTTCTGCAGATAGCTAACAGTCATGTGATAGCATCCTTAATAACTGTGTCATAGCTAATCAGAATCTGCCCATACTGCCTATTTTAAAGCATTTGCCATATGGAAAACCACGGCTAATTGGTTGGGAGCAAAATCCTCTCTATTACTTACTTAAACTTAGCTAGTGCAACCAGCGTTCTCTCTCCACGATGTCACTTTTGAGAAAGTTGAAAAATGGCAACTTTTGAAGAAGATTTGGAGCGTGCAACAAGGCAGGCCTGCTTGATTCTTTCGAAGGATGATTGTAAAGATTTACAAAGAATATGTTTACCGCGTTCACTCTCTAACCGGGACATTTTGGGACCGATTGGCGGGGGATTTGCTACGGACAAAATGCACACGTCTATACACTGGTAAGAGCAAATGATGTTTAACCATGTATCCAGCTAATTTAAATAGCTCACGTTACTGTATTGTGTGAACAGTTCACTTCATTTAATATTGTATGTGGCGTTTTTCTTTTGCGGGGTGCAAACGTTCCACGTAAACAAGTTCACAAGAGCCACTGTCTCTGTATCCGGAGCTTAGCGCCGCCCCAAGACGATTGTGATTGGTTTAAAGAAACGTAAACAACCCAGAGCGTTTTTTTTTCTTTTTTTCTTCCTCCTATCCAGGGGCCTGTTGCACAAAAGTAGAATAAAGAAATCCAGGATAAGTGAAAAAGCGCAGCTTGACTTAGTGTGATCCACTCATCGCGGCTCAATCGGTTGCACGTTTGCCGAACCAGGATAAGTAGGTGAAGCTATGTCAAGCCAGGTGTAGATAGCTGGGATAAGTGCACGTTCACGGATTTCTTAAATAGACCACGGTATCGATCACAGATTTACTGATGCAGAAATGGAAAAGACGTGTGCAGCTTCACCCGCTGAGCAGCAGCTTCTAATGGAAATTTACGAGGAGGTGAAACATATAATATGCAAAAAGGGAAATACGGCTGTTATCAAACGAAAGAAAAAGCCCAACAGACAATAGCGGACCGACTGAATACGTATGGATTTAAAAAAAATCTACTTAGTCACTCCACGTTTTAATTGCTTTAATATGCTTGTTTTATGTGTTGGTTTTATTGTTGTATCTGTTTTTAGCGCTAAATGTGCTGGTTTTAGTGTAAAGTGTCTTTGAGTAGCCTGTAAAGCACTATATAGCCTAAATAAAAATAAAATAATTCTTGTTCCTGGGAAATTTATAAGGACTAGGCTTAATTTCAAAGCTTATTCATAATGCGAGAATATGTTTTACACCCATATGCACAAATCTCCATAAGCTATGTCTAATTCAAATATATTTCTACAATTAATGTTCATACAGAACAAACATGACTGGACAAAAACTAGAAAAAGAAGTGACTTCAATACACACTGTAAGCATATCTGTAAAACAATGTAGCCTATTATTATTCATGGTTTTTTTTTCTCACTCCCAAGCTCCAAGATGACAAGTGACAGCCCCAAAATAAAATGATGAAGAAGCTTTGTGGCATTCCAACACATTCTCACTCCCATTTGGTAAAAGGAGGCGTTTGATCAGGTGCCATTGTCGTCGTTTATTGATGCTAAAAGTCCCCTTTTAGAGTTCTCGCTGTGGGGGTGGGAGGATCCCCTGCCTCCCCGCCTCACGCGTAACGGGCGGGGCAATTTCACGGGACAGCAGCGGAGGAAAAGCCCATTTCCTCCGTATCGTCCCACTTTTTACCATTACCATCTCAACAACTGCAGTAGTAGGATTTTAATCAAACTCGTGACAGCAATAGTGACAAGTAATACATGTCAATAAAATGAAGCAGAACACATTCAGAAGACAACGGAATAACTGTTAAACACGTTTATTTCGGATCAGAACGTCAGCTGAATTAACACATCAGACTCCAGGATTAATCTTAGCCTGCCTGTTAGCCTGCTCTGGACCAGGCTAGCTGCAAAGAATAAATCGCCATGGTTACTTGGCTGGGTTTAATTCAACCTGCTTTTGTGCAACCAAGTCAAAGCTAAATTCATCCAGGATAACCTGAATATCCCAGCTTAATCCCTTATCCTGGTTTTGTGCAATACCCCTCAGGAGTGTACGTGTGGTGAAGCCAGACCTATCTACACAGCGCTGTGGAGATAGGTCTGGCGATGGGAGACTAACAACTGATTAAAGAGGATCATTTATCCTGCACGCTGTCTCTGTTTTGTAATTGGAGATGGATGAAGTGTATTGCCTTTGGCATGACCTCAAGCTAACCCCCTCACACAAATGCACCTATATATATATTTATATATAAACAGTCTGTTTGTTTCTTTCGAACCTCACCCTCCCCCTGCTGCAAACACATGACACTGTAGTGTTTGGGACGTGCAGTCAAACCTTGGTCGGTGTGTGTTTGTGTCAGCTGAGTTCCCTGTATGTTTTGTGGCCTGTGGGCTTTGTGCTTTTTCATGAGGCAAGAGAGCGACAGGGTAATGGTGCGCCACGTGCTCTGTTTACATTTGTTAATATGTGTGTGCGTGCGTGCGTGCGTGTGTATTCAGCCGGGAGACATTGCAGCCTTCATACCTAAAAATAAATACCATCTTCCACCCAGCTCGCCCTCCCTCTCCTCAATCTTTATCTTCATTCTTTCCATCTCTCCCATTAAACCCCAAGATCTTGTGTTCTTCTCCTTGTTGTTTTCTCCTCTGCTTCTGCATCATGTTTATGTTTACGTCTGTCCTTGGTGGATTATTTAGTACTCTTTTTGATACGTTAGATGATACACAGGTACGAGACAACCAGCACACAAAGTGGGATATTATTTGCCAGAGATGGGAATGATTCCATGTTACCAATATAGCCAAATTTAACAATTGTACGTGAGAAACTGTCTGGTCATTGCTCTAGCGAAAACAGGAAATGGTTTCTTCCACTTAAAATGTTTCTTTTTGTTTCTACACTATCCGTTTTCTGCCGCTTATCTGAATCTGGGTCTGAGTTGTGGTGGCAGCAGGTTAAGCAACTTAGCCCCTCGACCTTTCCTCCAGCTTTTCATGGGGGATCCAAGGCGCCCCAGGTGGGGGATATATATAATCCCTTCTCCTGCTCTCGGTCTACCCTCAGGCATTCTCACAGTTGGACATGCTTGGAAAAGTTCCACAGGGAGGTGTCTTGGGGCACCCTAATTACATTCCCAAACAGTCTTAGACGGTTTGGTTTAAGGCGAAGGAGCAGCGGTTCTACTCCAAGAGCCTTTTAGGTGTCCCGGGTCTTCCTGAAGATAGGTTTACGGTCGGCGCGGTGTTCCCGCCGTGAGGTCGGCGAGCCATAAAATGATGTCACCACGGCTGTCATTTACAGCACGAAGGCTCCGCAAGTTGTCGTGGCACGTGGTCGTTTTTATTTTGTAACTCGGTGCGCGTTGCGCTGTCAGTTCAACGTGGTCGGCTGGGAAGACTGGCCGAGCAGCTTCGCCTCTACAAACATCTGTATAATCCTTCATGCACAGACCGCAGGGAGTCAAACAGCATATGTGGTCAAAGAGAGACCGCACACTGGGAAAAGAATAAGCATTTTGCTGGAGAGTGTGGAAAAACAAGAGAGATGAGCGAGTCAAAGCTAAAGAATGGAAAAAGTGTTCTTAACAGTGTTACAGGCAGACAGTCATTTCGATTTTGAGAAAAACATTTACGTTAATACTAATATACTAATATAGTCGATAAATGTAACGTGTAATTGAGCATAAACCTCTCCGTACATGCTTGTACGGCGTGCGCAAGTATAACCAAGCCTCGAGGCTGAGCCACCTTGCGAAGAAAACGCTTTTCTCTTGCTTGTCTCATTTGTTAGGCCATTACCAAAACCTATAGGTGAGGGTTGGAACGTGGACCAAGCGATAGCATTGAGAGTAGGGCTGCACCATATTTGGTTTCAATCGTCTACATAGCGACGTGCGCGTGTGCGATAGTCACATCGCAGGACGTGCGATTGCTTGATAGTAAACTTTCACCGTTCTCCATAGACGTGATTGTTACCGGCCGAGCCTTCCCCTTTAAGACAGGTGGCCAGGTGGGCAACGCGTGTATATGACATAACGTTAGTCCGATGCGTTATTATGGAACCCAGGCAACTTCTAGGCAAGACCCGCCCTTCAATAGCAATCACACGCTACTATTGGCCAGGCGTCCATGCTTATGCAAGGTAACGGAACCCGATTTGTTCAGGTCCTATCCCTTGACCAGTCGGCTATCCTAACTTTAACCACTCAAGGTCAATGCCTAACCCTAACCAATCGGGCTGCTTCGTAGGGCGGGACTTGCCTAGAAGTTGCGTCGGATCCATAATAACACTAGTCTGCAGCTCACCCACACGCTTCTCCATGGGTAGTGAAACTACAGTAGTCAGTGTTCTATGTTTGCTGCAAAGACAAAATAAATGAAACGTTATCACGATGTCTCCCGGCCATTTTTCACCGCAGAGTTGCCAGAAAGCTGCTAGCAGCCAGGCTTAAGCTAATATAGTAAGCCTAAAGAAACGAGAGCTTTGCCTTCAGGCTCAGGTCCCTCTTCATCACCTGCGTTACTGCAGATGTCACCTATGGCTGCACGATACGAGGAAAATATGTGATTAAGGTTGTTGAATATCGCGATAACGATATTACTTGCAATAAATAAACCGATATTAAAGTGCACTCAGTTCTGCATTTCTGCTGCTTTCAGTGTTCTGATAAAATACAACAAATTGCTTGTTGAATTTAAAACAAATGAAAGGGAACTGAATATAAAAGGCAAAAGACAAAAGTTACATTTTAAAGTGCAGTTTTCTACTGATACTTTCAACTGACACAGAAAATCACTGAGGGTCTTTCGCGATATGTCGCAGCCTTTCACGCTGTGTTTTTTGCGCCAGTTGAGAAAAAAAAAAAAAACGCCGAAATGCCTCCAACGCAAGACCCTGATAATACCTACACTCTTTCGCTTGGGCCAGCAGCTCACTCCCAACTCAATCAACTGTTTTCCAGAAAGGTACCATGGCCTCAGATTTGTTTTTAAGCCTTGCATGTGACTTGGCTCTAGTGCTGGCAATGTCACAAGGTCACACCAACGATTGGATGGATTGCCATGAAATGTAGCATAGACATTAACGGATCCCTGAAGATGAATCCTAATGAATATAGCGAGCCTTTCACTTTCTATCAGGCGCCATCATGAGGTCAACATTTTCATTAGTCCAGTACTTCGCATATATACTGGCATGCTTACACGGTAACTAAGACGGTAAACATTATACAGTGTGCTAACCATCACCAGAGGAACTAATCTCAGGAACTAAACATCCTATTTGTGCATTTGTTTGCTTTTCCACCGCATCTGAAGGAACCGTGAAGATTAGGCAAATAAGACCCACGGTGGATTAAAAAACCAACAGCATTTAAAATGCGGTTTTCAACCCCCCCCGGGAGAACAATAGCATCCTGTTTTTCCGTATGGTTGCTGTTGCGCGATTCCGATGTTTATTGATGTAGATTAGTTAGTTGCATTGCGAAACGGATTGCAGACCATTTAGAACAGTAGACGTTTTTTGTTTTTTTCCCTCCACTCCCAATAATGCGAGTCGTACAATGGCTGTGTGAAAATGTTAGTATGGAGCTTCGGAGTTAGCAACACACTTGGACACGTGGAGAATTGTTGACCAATGAGACTCAAAAGTTGTCTCACTTCTCTTAAAATCTCTCATGCTGGTGAAACTGTTTTCATTCTTTGCCCTTCTTTTCCTACATCTCTTTATTGCCCAAAGATCATGGTCACTGTTAATTTCCTGTTACTATTGACATTGTAGCCTTTTGTGCTCTTACAGACATAACACAGGGTTATTTCAACTCACCCCTCTGGGTCAGTCATGCTGAAGCTCTTTTTTTCTTTTTCTTTTTTGAGCTTCTCTCAAGCAAAACAAAGGGTCTTTCAGTGGAAAGCGCCCACTGCACCGGGCAGCGGCACTGATGCTCTGTTTGTGTGTGTTCTCATAGCTGCACAAACACATGCTTGTGACTGTACCCGGTAGGGTTCAGCTGAAATGGGTGCTTAAAGGCTGATGAAATAGTTTTGATATGAGGCTGCAGATCATTTGGGTTGATACTTTAGAATTCTTAGGTTTAACTTTTTGCATGTCAAAAAGGACTAAAAAAAGGTTTTGGGTGAAACAAGGACTCTAGACACTTATAGGACATGGAAAATAGAGGACTTACACCACCGGTCAAAAGTTTGGGGTCACTTAGAAATTTCAATTCCACTCCATTACAGACAGAATACCGGCTGAGATCAGTTGCATTGTTTTTTTTAAACCAGGGCAGCAGTTTTCAGGTTACATTCTGTGCTTACATAATTGCAAAAGGGTCCTCGACTGTTGTAGAAGGAAGTGGCTGATCTTTAATGCAATATCTACATTGGCCATTATCATCCAATGTTCCAAAGGCACATTCTGTTTACTAATCTGATATCATTTTAAAAGGCTAACTGAGAAAACATTGGAGAAATGTCCAGAAATGGTTTATTTAAAGGAACACGCAACTTATTGGGACTTTAGCTTATTCACCGTATCCCTTAAATACCCTTCTCATCTCGTGTCGTAACTCTGGCTGGCGCACCCACCGGTAGCCTAGCTTAGCACAGATCCTGGAGGTAACCGGCTCCATCTAGCCTACGGATCCCAGTAAGTGACAAAATAACGCCAACATTTTCCTATTTACATGTTGTGATTTGTATAGTCACAGGGTGTACAAATAACAAGGTCAGATGAGACACCGCCATCTTCTAACCGTATACAAACTGGGAACTATATTCTCAGAAGGCGAAGCACTGCTACTTGGGCTACTTGGGCGGAGTGATTTGCGCAACACCTGAAAAGCTGAAAAAGTTGTTACTCTCTGCTCCTCACCACGGGGCTTCTCAGGTGCTGCGAGCAAATCACTCCGCCCAAGTAGCAGAAGTTGCAGTGCTTCGCCTTTCTGAGAATATAGTTCCCAGTTTATATACGGTTAGAAGATGGGTGCGCCAGCCAGAATTATGACACGCACGGAGATGAGAAGGGTATGTATGGACTCGTCTAACTCTGGGGGATACGGTGAATAAGCTAAAGTCCCAATAAGTCGGTGTGTTCCTTTTCAAGCAGGCTTCACAGTTGTGGTAGTCAAGGACATCAGATGCAGGGATTCCTCCACCCTGTAGGCTTTAGCGAGGTGACAGCCTTTGGGGCTCCTGGTCTTTGATGTCTTTGTTGCGGTGTACATCATGTAGGACAGACAGCGGTGCTTTGATTGTGATGTATACCTTCAGATTGAGGGGAACTCCCTGCCCGTGGGATCTCTATATGATTGCAGTGATGTAAGTGGGCCTGAGGCCGTGCAAACATTACATTCACCTGTGATCCTAAAACCAGACATTTTGTAAATGAGGAAAAATCAAAAGTGAACACCTGCGTGAGTTCAGGTTTCACCTTCTAGCCATTTTTTCTGCAAATGTTTTCATCTAAACTGCTTTGATTAGCGTGTTTGTCATGAACTTTTGGAGTGCATTTTGGCAAGCGAGAAGGCTGTGAATATGGGAGTAATCTGTCAATGAGAGACATTCACAAAGAAAGGAAATAATTGCCAGATTTTGCACACAATCACCAACCTGCAATCATCAAAAACCAGAAAAAAAGAAAATGAGGGCAAGGGCTACCGTCAGAGTACATCTGATCAGACGCCAACACTACAGGGCATTCTGACTCGATAAGCATTTTAGGACGGGACCACAAATAAAACCTAAACATTGATCAATAGATCTGTTTGACCTGTGAGCTAAATTTTTGCTTGGGGCCCTGTTCTGTCCCGGCTTCTTCATGTCCGCTCTTCAAAAGGAGATGGATTATTCTTTCTATTTTAAAGTAGTCGTGAGTCCCGTATGAGCAGGTCTATTTCAAGCAACGGTTTTAACAGCGCTGTCTGTTGTGTCCTTTTGAGAAGTGGCGACTGTTCAGCCTTCCTCTCAACTCTGCCTCTGTTCTTTGTTTCGCTTGATTTCACCGTCTGCTTAAGTTGTTTTTTTTTTTTTTTTATAGAACTAACAAGTATTTATGAGAGTTTTTGAATAAGATGGTGCGAGTTACTTCTGGGTAGTGATATTTAGTGTTTGGGCTTTGGATATTGTGGTCAGAGATATAATAATGTTAGACTATCTCTCAGAGTTGGATTTTCCGAATGATTATTTTCAATACAAAGATGAAGGCAAACTGAATAATTCCTCTTTTTATATGAATAGTATGTATTTAGGGAGCAAACACAGCTAATAATGGGATTCATTTTGAGGAGCGCACACACAGTTGATGCTTGGTCAGATGTTGGGAGCACACTAAAAAAAACACCCCACTACACAATGGAAAAGAAAACCAAAAGTGTATTAAAATGCATCTAAATTTGATCCAGATGTGATGTCAGTGTAACACACTCTTTTGATACTTGATGCGTTTTGATCAATCTCAGTCGTACCCAAGTGATTGTAATCGGCTTGATGACCAGTTTTAGGAACGTGGGTTTGGGGAGCGCTTACTTGACAACTAATTCAATTTTGAAAGCATACATTTAATGAGTAATGACAAAGCAGACATGCACCTTAGGGTCCACTGGATTTGGGGGAACACTCACACGTGATCGGTCAACTAAAACAGGTTAATGATTTTAATTCCCAAATCTGCTATGAACACAAAAACTAGTCACTGAAACCAAACCTAACGTAGAGTTGAGCCACCCCCCTACACTCTCTCTCTCTCTCTCTCACACTCTCTCTCTCTCTCTCTCTCTCTCTCTCTCTCTCTCTCTCTCTCTCTCTCTCTCTCTCTCTCAGCAGCACTGTACATGCCTGCAGATTTCATGGCTCTTAACCAAACACAAAGACTCCATTATGGCTCCGTTCATTGTAATGAACTCACTTTCTCCTCTCCTATTCCTTCCTCCTCCCACTCTTCCTCTTCACTTTCACACTTTCACCCACATCTCTGAGATTGGATGTGAAGCCACATTTTCCATTTCATTACCTCATTCCGATATTGGATTTGTGAAATAAGAGAAGAAAATGTAAAAAAGAAAAGAAAACAGAAGTAGAATGGAAGGAAGGCAGTGACTAGAGGTAGGAAGGTGGGTATCTGTGTAATTATCAGCCCAGTAATTAGGCCTTGTTGCCTGTTGTCTCCCCCCTCGCTTGCCCTTTGAAGTTTCTTCCACCATACTACCCAGAATGCACTTGGGAGGCATATAGGAGGGAGCAGAGGAGGGATGAAGTGGGGGTTGTCGGGAATGTGGGTCAAAAAGTGTGAAAAGGAATTTCTGGAGATGCTGATGATGAAAGAGACGGAATGAGAGTCGGGGGGGATCTCAGTTCTCCTTCTATGTCTCTGTCGACGGCAGATTGCTTGTGCTGCTTTTCATGTTGGATTCCCCCACACACACACTCTTCTCTCTCTCTCTCTCTTCATTCATATGTGCCAGATGCTGTAATCTCAACACACACAGACACATACACACACTCGCACACACATCACATGAGCCTCTTTGTTTTGGTTTGCTGCAGAGATAAAACCCGGCTCTGTTACACTCCTCTGTAAGGGAGACAAAGAGCGCTTATCTCACATACAGTGTGTGTGTGTGTGTGTGTGTGTGTGTGTGTGTGTGTGTGTGTGTGTGTGTGTGTGTGTGTGTGTGTGTGTGTGTGTGTGTGTGTGTGTGTGTGTGTGTGTGTGTGTGTGTGTGTGTGTGTGTGTGTGTGTGTGTGTGTGTGTGTGTGTGTGAGGGAGAGAAAGTGTGTATGTGTTGTCTGAGAGTGTTTCCCCAATGCAGTCATTATATTTCTGCATTGTGATCTTTACGACCTGGATTTTCAGCCTCATTAGCTGGAATGTTATTTCCCCCTTTTCCCCATTTCTAGACTGTCTGATAGCTTTTGTGTGTGTGTGTGTGTGTGTGTGTGTGTGTGTGTGTGTGTGTGTGTGTGTGTGTGTGCGCCGTCATCAGATCAGCATGCCGATAGGGCCAGCATGACACACTTCTTTCCTTTCAAAAGTGGGCTATATATATATATATATATATATATATATATATATAATGGACATAACAGAAATTCCTTCTACTTCTACTCGTCAATGAGATGAAGTACCACTCAATGACTTATAGACGGAAGTGTTTTTTTTTTTTTTTTAAACTGGCGCGAACTGGGACAAATGCTGATGCGTCAGTTTGGAAAGGGGCGGTTCCACAGGATTAGAACAGCTGGTGCAAACTGGTGATACCTTCCAGGTTGTCACAACGGGGAGGACATGCAGAAACTCCACACAGAAGAGCCCAAGCCAACCAGCGGGGTCGATCCCTGTGTGTGAGGCGACCGTACCACTGCAAATATTGTCTTTTGTTATTCCATGCATTCTTCTTCCTTGTCAAAACCTGCCACTTGCATTAGCCGTAACTAGACCACCGGCAGTTCAGAGATTCGGGTGTGTTATGCTGGTAGCATAATGCTGGTAGCATAACGCTGGTAGCATAACACATCCGGGGCCCTATTTTAACGATCTAAGTGCACGGTGTAAAGCGCATGGCGCAGGTGCGTTTAAGGCGAGTCCAAATCCACTTTTGCTAGTTTGACCGCAGAAAATAGGGTCCGTGCGCCGGGCGCATGGTTCAAAAGGGTTGTACTTAGTGTCTTCATTCATTCATAGGTGTGTTTTGGGCATAACATGCAATAAACCAATCGGAGTCTCCTCTCCCATTCCCTTTTAAAAGCGAGGCGCATTTGGACATTGACGCAGTGCTATTATGATGGCGGATTTGCACCGCAATATTTTCATTTGTAATCTTTTGTATGTGTGTGTGTGCTGCTGCGCTTCCCTGTGTGTGTAACAAGCATAGTGCACGCGCTGTGCACGAGCCTAGGCACATTTTACTAATTTGCTGTTAAAATAACAATGAAATGCTGCGTTATTGACTTTAGACCAGGTTTTTGTTGGTCAATGGCGCGATCACTTCCCACTGCCTCAAGATAGCAATACGCCAAGAATTCACCTGAACACACCTCCCTTTAAGACCAGCACGCCCATGGGCGCCAAGATGGGCGCAGGTGCATTTGCTATTTAAACGACGCGGGCGCTGGAAGAGAAATTGCCAACTGTGTCGGTCTTAAACTAGCAAAGACCCTTGCGTTAGGCTTTGCGCTGCGCCGGGTGCAAGATGGGGCCGCCGATGTGTAGCCTCGAGCCACCAGCCGTCAATGTTTAAACTTTCAATTATTCCAAAACACATGTTGTAAATGTTAAGCTCCACAGTTCATTCTTGGCCTTGGAAACAACAGTTGACTCTTAAGATAATTACAGGGTTTTAAATCTGAATCAGATTTATTGCCAAGCAAGTTTGCACTTGCAAAGAATTTGCCTTGGTGTATAAGTTGCATACAGTGAACAATAAACATATTAAAAAGGTAATAAACAATGAAGCAAAGTACTGCTACAGCCAAGAACATGGTCAAATTTGGACCATTTGGTGATGCAAATTTTTTTTTTGCATCACCAGCCCAAATAACTGTTGGTTACTCAGAATTTCCAGCAACCAAAATGGTTGCTAACCCCTGTTAGGGTTCTAGCATACTACAGACTGGTATTCAACTTGATTTGACTGACAGCCGTAGTAACAAAGTCCTTAACCGACAACCTAAAGAACCCTGTTTTAAAACGATAATCCTACAGTGCAGTTAATATTTGTGGAACGAACTCTTTTAATCAATAAATTCCTCTTCCAGTAGCCTGTAGGGTTTAATTAGACCAGCTGCTGCCAGCTGAGAGGATATTCGGGTCATGTCCCTAAACATGCACACACGCAAACCTACAAAGCGTTTGTGTTCTCCCAAAATGCTGTGTGTTGCAGTACACCGAATCCGATAAACAGGTTGTGGTTGTGTGTCGTTGTGCGGTTGCGGTCATACGTCCCAACACTGATGGATGAAGTGTTTCTCGCCACGCAGTGACAAATTGCTGAAGTGTGTGTGTGTGGGGGGGTGCAGACAGGCAGATGGTGTCTCATGAGAATGAGGGGAGCTAACGGCCTTGAGAGAGACTGTAAGCGAGCAAGAGCGAGAGATTGTGACAGCAGGGGTCAGTTTGTTTTGCGCTGAGGGTCGGGCGGGATGGGCGGGGCATTTCTGCTGCTGCTTCCTCACTGCATTTCCTCCACTTACCCAGAGTGCCCGTTCCACACACACACACACACACACACACACACACTTGCATGGGGCGTTAACACAGCAACACAATGAGCAGGGACTGGCTTGAGGCAGATCGAGCAAGGTGTTTCCTGTGACCTGGCTGACTGCTGCGTCATCACAAACACCCGTCTGGAACAACACTCTTTGTGTGTGTGTGTGTGTGTGTATATGTGTGTGTGTGTGTATGTGTCTGCTAACCAATTTGACTCTCTCCTCCTTCAATTAGAGTTCATTAATTTCTCCTTTTGTATAAATGTGTGAATGTGTGTGTAAGTGACAGCAGCTGGATATTCCAGTCTGTGATATTCATCCTTTATTCATGCTTTGTTCATGCTTTATTCATGTGCTGTTCCAGCATTTGCAGAGTGAATGAATATTGGATTAAAAGCAGCTTTATGTTATTCATGAGCTGAGAAATTTTGGATTGTACAGAGGCTTGTGCAATCCCCCCCCCCGCAGTGCACGCACACACACACACACACACACACACACACACACACACACACACACACAAACAACAACACAGTCCTCTGAATGTTGCGTTTGTCTACTTGTGTATAAGTCCATTTCTGCTGAATTAAAGTTGACTGTGTGTTTCTGTGTGTCCCCAGGCCGTGCGCTGCCCTGCTATGGAGAAGATGAAGAGGATTAAGAAGCGCCTGTCGTTAACACTCCGCTCCAGTCAGACCATCGACGAGTCGCTGTCTGAACTGGCCGAGCAGATGACCATCGAGGACGGCGGCACCAAGGACAGTGGTAAAAATTCAACATATTCAGTTTTTGTTTTTCAAAACAAATCTGTAAATGTGTCGGATGAAAAAAATCACCAATAAGACATTAAAGCTGAGGTCGGGCAGTTTTCCGGAAAAGGCAAAAAAGAAAAGAAAATACAGCTCTCCTCTCTCTGTCCCAAACCCCTTCCTTCATACAGTAACCTGTACGAGTATTTCGCCATTCATTTCAATCAGCCCCATTGTGATTGTGATCCTGATGCCATTATGTAGCGGCAATTTTATGAAAATTACCATTCTGTTTTCTTTGCAAACATGTGGGCCTATAAAGCTCTTTGCAATGGCATACTGTGAGTCGAGGTTTTAAATAGCTACATAAACATGAACTAGAATTATCCCCAACCGTGAGCCTTTGGCTACGGTTAGCAGACGGCTAAACTATTAGAAACTTTTTCTCTCCATCTCTGAAATTGTATCCGTCTTTATTGTCAGTCTCGCTTTTAGACTCTCTTTTTGAAAAGTCTGTATTCCTTATTTTTGCGCTACTTTGCAGTGTAGGCAGTTGCTGCCATTGCTGGAACAGCAACTTTTTTTTTTTTTGCAGGATTTTCTGCCATTGAATCAGGGTTGAATCACCATCTGAAGGGATGTGCATGCGCATCTGCATTTGTAGAACAGCCAATAGGAATGCCTTCTATCTGAAATGACCTGTGATTGGCCAAAGTCTCCCGTCACAGGCTAGATTTTCAAAAGCCTGAAAACAGAGCCAAGAGGAGCTGCACAAGTCTAGTTTTATCGCAGACTACTTGAATTACAATATGCTGAAAGACTATTATAGAATTTTTGACCAATGACCCAAAAAAGGAAAACTGCCTACCCTAGCTTTAACCTAGTGAAAGGCAAATCTTAAAAATAGTTTTTACTAGGAGGCTCTGGTGTATAAACATCAGCTCATTTGCATTTTTATCCTATTTTTTTATTCATTGTGTGTAATTGGAAGATTTTCTGTGCTTGTAGCAAGAGGACCTCATTTACTGTTAACTACTGTATACTATTATCTTCTTGCAGCAGAAAACTTTTGAGTGTATGAGAACCTAAAATGTGCTTGACAAATCGGTTTAAATTGATCTTCTCCTTAAAGGTGCCCTGCCACACGTATTTCATTACTTTGTGGTTATGTCTGAAGTTCTACTATGGACTCTGTAACATTTCTTTGTGGACAATATGCCTTGGTTACCTTGTTTCAAGCCATTCTAGCGTGGTATAGAAAGCCTATAGGAAGACTCGGCTCGATTTCTGCCAGTTCTCATTAATATTCAACAAGCTAAGCTGTTTGAATCTGATTGGCTAACAGCTAGCCAATGAGAGCCTGGCTGTCAGAATCCTTTACCCAGCCCAACTGAGCGAGCTAATGAATAGTAATGAGCTCAGGCAGTATGATGTCAGACTGACCAGCTTTTGTAATTGGCCTGATTTCTCTGCTTATTCCTTTTCAGTGGCTAGAGCGGACAGAGGAGGTAGCAGTTCATTTTCACATTCACAACATAACACAAACACATATGGACCTAACATATTTCAAAAAATGCAAGTAAAAACGGTTTTGTATGGCAGGTCACCTTTTTAAAAAAAAAAAAAAAAAAAATGGGGTCAAAAATTCCTAATGGATAAGCTACAGTTCATACTGTAAAAAACATCAGACTGGTTGTAGAGAATCAGTGCCACAAAAAAAACAAAAAAAAAAAAACCCCCGGGGGGGTTTTTCACAAAACCCCCTGCGAAACACACACACACACAAACACACACAAAAACAAAAAAAAAAAAAAAAAAAAAAACAACACACACTTTTCACACACAACACACACACACACACACACATACACATATACATATATATATACACACACATATATATATATATATATATATATATATATATATATATATATATATAGAGCTTTCAGTTTCTTGGTAGCTCTCAGGGGTATTTAAATTATGAAGCGTGGAAGTTGATGAAGAGAGAACGAGTACAGCATGTGTGTCAGTAACGGCTGTAATGGACTTCCAGTGAGTAGCTCTCTATCAACAGAAATAAGAGCACCATAGAAATAAAACTGATAGAAAGGCCATTTCCATTCAAATCAACGTAGCAGAATGGTCAGAGCGGCAGCTGTTATTATGTGTACATGGACCAACCTCCGTACAAACTTCCGTATAAACCGACTTTTTCAATTCAGGGAGGTGAGGTTTTTCCGTAATGGACAAACGAGCAGTGGAGTAGAACTTTACGAGGCAAAGATGAGTCAAATTTAACAACTTAGTGCTTCATCCACACAAAGTACATTGCTATCGCCAGATGAGTGACAACTTTGTTCAGCTCGTCTACTGTGATCTGTGTGGCATGGGGGCATGGCGGAGTTAGCAAGCTAGCTATCAGCCAGTTGTCCGCTGGCTGGCTGGCTTGCTGGTTGCGCTGTGCTTTTATGCTGCATTGGTGACAGGAAACGAGCTGAACATCAGACTGGGTCTAACAGTCCGCTGACCCGCTGCCAGTGGCTCTTATAGTGCGTGTTCGCTGTCAACGTCAAATCCACGCTTCCCATTCATTTCTATGGGAGAAACCATGCAATGCACTCTGGTAGCGTCGCGGGGACCTTGGAGAAGCTGGGCATCAAGCCACCCGCTCCTTGTCAGCATAAAGTTGAATCCAGTCAACTTTATGCAAATGAGGAGCGGGCAGCTCGACTCGCCTACTCTCAAAAGCTGACGAAAATCTTTTAATCTGACCATTGTCTATCTGAAATGAAGACCGATTCAGCAACTACGTAGCCTATTTCTTGCATAAAATTTTTCAGAAACACGTATCCGTGAACTGTTTTCGTAATATAAGAGATTGTATTCCAAACAAGCTGCCATTATGGTCGGTATTGAAACCCTGGAGCAGACAGACCCTTGTGACGCATTCGTCCAATCAGGTGCAGCCATCACAGTTGTAGGAGGGTGTAGCCTGTTTTCTTTGCTTGTCAGTGGTCAGTGAAGAGAACCTGATAACGGCTAGTGGAGATACCACTATTTTTTTTATTTTATTAGTTTATTTGTCAGGGACCATGCACAGTTCAGGCCCTGTACCAGAGTTAGCTATACAGCTAATTTACATCTGTGGTCCCTGGGCAAGGGAGATAAAAGGACATTATAGACAATACAGACAATACTATCAAAACAGGTAAACAACAAACAACATGTGACAAGCATTACATCACATATAAACCAGAATACAAAATATACATTCCATGTTATAAAAAGATCAATGATCACATAGTTGATTTGCCTTCAGCCAAGTTTTTAAGGACATTTTAAAACTGCTGAGACTTACACAATATCTAATGTGAAGTGGAATTAAGTTCCACTTTTCTACTACAGTAAATGAAAAAGCTGATTGACCAAATTTAGTCTTCCTAAATTGAGTGTAACAGTCACCTCTTACACCCTTACATTATCTCTGCAAAATGACACACATTGCTTGAGTGGGGTTGGTGCAAGATCATGGGTCAATTTATACATCAGGCACATGTCTGCAAAACAGAGAAAACTGTCAACGGTTAATAGGTTGTGTTTTTTTTTATAATCGTGCAGTGATGGTAGTTTCTTGTTTTTTTTGTCAAGAACTTTCACACCTTGTTTGTAAAGGGTACATAAGGGTTTTAGTGTAGTCCCACCTGCCTGGGACCAGCTTGTAGAACAGTAAAATAAATGTGAGAAGATCATTGAATGCAAAAACAGTTTAGCTGCGGCTATTGGTAACTGGTGTCTTATATGTCTAAAATTAGCTAAACTAGCTCTGACACAATTGGAGATCATTTTTTTAATTTTTTTAGAATCAATAAACAGACTGGGTACAAAGACTAGTGTACCCAGATACACTAGTCTGCAATCTCCAACAATCTCCATTTTGATTGTACTAAATGACCACAGCAAACAGTTTAATGTCCTTTCATCCATTTTATTTCTAGTAGGAGCTACTTAACCACAGTCAACACACACACACACACACACACACACACACACACACACACACACACACACACACACACACACACACACACACGCGCGCACACAAACAGATAGCAGCTGACAAGGTAATGTATTATGACACACATTGGCAAACACTTTCCCTGACATCTGTTATGGAACTTTCTGCCTGTTTTAGCATGACAGTACAGTTTGTCTTAAATGAGCTCCTGGTGTGATAGACACCGTAAAGTGATTGGCTGCCACTTGTGATTGACAGCTGCCAGATTAAATAGACACGCACGTCCATCTTTACAGAATGCTTCCCATCAGTAGTTTGGCTGTCACTTCGTATCAAGAGAGACTTGCAATAACTTCAAGCAGGAGAGAAGAAACTTTAGCTAGTTCCAGCAGTAATCGAGGTCAAAGGTCAGGCCCTTCCTGTCTTTAAAATAATCATGTGGTTAATTAATAATG
Source organism: Perca fluviatilis (assembly GCF_010015445.1). Taxonomy (NCBI): domain Eukaryota; kingdom Metazoa; phylum Chordata; class Actinopteri; order Perciformes; family Percidae; genus Perca; species Perca fluviatilis. The sequence goes on along the minus strand of NC_053134.1, from coordinate 20,325,953 downwards.
GTGCACGCCAAATGAAGAAGAAAATATGAAACCGTAATCTATCTTATCAAGTCCACAGGTCTCCATTCTGATTGGTTAATGTTAATACTACTCACTCAGCCCTTTTTCAAGGAATAGTTCGACATTTTGGGAAACTAGCTTTCTTGCCAAGAGTTTGATGAGAATATCAATACCACTTTCATTCCTGTTTGTTAGATATGTAGCTGCAGCTGGTTAGCTTAGCTTAGCCCAAAGACTGGAATTATTATAATAGATAATAATCAGTTAGTTTTGATTTTGTTACCTTAGCTAAGCTAACCATCTGCTGGCCATAGCTTTATATTTAGCATTCAGACATAAAATTGGTATAGATTTTTCATTGAACTCTCTTAGCAAGAATAAGTGTATTTCTCATAACATCAAACTATTTCTTTACATGCTGTATTTTATCATTCTTTTCTGAAAATCAGTGAAAGGTGTACATGTTTGAGTCTGACTTGGCTAAACACAATTCTGCCATAAGCCCTGCTTTATAAGAATTGTTAAAATGAAGTACTGTTTTATATATGAACCAATAACTCTTAAATTGAAATATGACAAATATTGTATCATTATTTACTGTCGATTGCTGAAAAGGTTTCTATTCCCTGCTCATAAAAGCATACAAATCCTAACTAGCTCTGACATTTTTACTACCTTGTTAATATGATTCATGCGTGCTCAACTTGTAATTCTAAAACGACTGACAAGCACCTGAGGGCAGCATAATGTTAATTTGTGAGGTTGGCAGGTGGGAACACAGCACAGCCTGTGAGCTCAGAGTTGAAAAGGTCAGATGAACTACAGAAAGTTGCCAGGAGCAGAAAGATAAACCCACAAGATGCAAGAGACTTACGGCCTGTCTAATGCAGATCAGAATGGGACTATTTCATATGGCTGGACTCTGACTGCCATTATGCCCACAGGCAGAACACTGGGCCGTAATATCTGCTTACAGGGTTTGTGATTGCTTATTGAGGCCTGTGAGTGAGGCTGATGTTTTGCTTATTGATAAAGTAACAGGCCCTGGCCTGTTATCAGGCTGTTTGTTGGCAGTTTGCAGATTATCTGTATCAGCAATTTATTTGCTTGATAGCCGATAAACTTTCTACTCTGGGTCGCCTACAGCTCTGTGTCTGTCCCTCTGCTTCGGTTTCACTCATCACTGAGTCTGCCTTAATGTCCCGCCCACAGCACTATCTGACTCTCTTTTACTGGGTTTCATGTTGAAAGTTTCTAATTTATTAAATCATTGCTTAAAGCATCTAAATTTTGCATATCGGTTCCAATTATTGGCTCTCGGTTTTATTAACTACTAATAATCGGTATCGGCCTAAGATTATTTTTTGGGGGCATTTTTTTAGGCCTTTATTTTCACAGGACAGATGAAGACATGAAAGGGGAGCGAGAGGGGGGAATGACATGCAGCAAAGGGCCGCGGGTCGGAGTCGAACCCGCGGCAGCTGTGTCGAGGAGTAAACCTCTACATATGGGCGCCCGCTCTACCAACTGAGCAAACCCGGCCACCCTATTCATTTGTCACTTGAGTAGCGCAACAGTTCTCTGCTCATATTGAGTCCATTATTATATTATTATATACTTTTGGAGAATATTTTTGATGTCCAGGTCCATTCATTTGTACATTTCGCCATGATTTAGCCTGACGTTTGGTATTTTTGAAAAAAAACATCGGGACTTGGACTTAAATGTCAAATGAAGTTCTGTAGGTAACAAAGCTTAGCCACACAGCATGCGTTTGAAATGAAGAATGCACTGCAATGGGTTGAAGAAGATGAGAGATGATATTTTTGCTCCCCATGTTGGGGTTATTGGAGAGCCTCTGCTGACGTTCAGAACACCAGGAATGATAACATGTCTGTGCTCTGTTGTGTTTCAGAGCCCTTCATGAGGAACGGCCGCCCCCCCACCTCCCACAGCATGCACTCCTTCCTGCACCAGTACACCGGCTCCTTCAAGAAGCCTCCGCTCCGCCGGCCGCACAGCGTTATCGGCGGCTCCCTGGGTTCCTTCATGGCAATGCCACGCAACGGTAGTCGTCTTGGTGAGAGAGACACGCGCCACACACACTCGCACACGCACACACACATGGAAGGAAATAAGTAGTGGGAGAGCAGATGGCATCCGGGAACAAACAGGAAACGTGTTGAAGTCGTGAGATTTCCATCCGGCCTCTCATTTTCCGAACACCCGCTCCTGGCCAGAGTGACTGGGTGTCTTTCCCGTTAGCAGCTTCTCTCTTCGCAGGGCTGTTTATCACCCGAGTGACAGCTGGTCAAACTTGACGCAGGTTTCCTGCGTGAGCTGATTCATCACACTGGAGGCGTAGCAGTGAGTTTCAGCCCAAAGGGTGATGAGATGATTCAGGGGATAGTATGAAACGGAGGACCAAAGTGTTGTGGGTATCAGAATCTTCCCCTCCTCCTGGACTTTTTTTGAATATTCCGTCAAGCAAGCCTGGCAGGATCTGGAGGGACGGGCACACAGTCACATTTAACGCTTATTAGTTTGTTAAATTGCATCAACTAGCACTTTGAAAAGCAGCACATTTTCGTTCTCCTACTCAGATGAGGACAGGTCGTACGTCCAAGCTAGTTAGTTGCTGGGAATCTTTAACTATGTCTGTCTGTGCGCCACACCTACAGATCCTGTCTCATTGACCAATGTTCTGAGTTAGCTTATCGCATAACTTGGCGTCACAGCTTCTTTACCTACAATTGACAGGTTGTGGTGGGCTCAAGATGGAGCTAAAAGCATTAGTTGATTAACTCATGACATGTGGTTCATATATTCATCATGGTTCCACCCTATAACGTAGGTGATCTCCTGACTTTTCCTCAAGTGCCACCAGATAGTTGAGACTTTTTACTTATTCAGAGAATAATCACACAACATGTACATTATGGATTGGCACAAAATGAAAGTAAATCTTAAATATAAGATTGTAGGGCTGGGTGATAGGGACCAAAAATCATATCTCGGTATTTGAGAGAGAGAGAGAGAGAGAGAGAGAGAGAGAGAGAGAGAGAGAGAGAGAGAGAGAGAGAGAGAGAGAGAGAGAGAGAGAGAGAGAGATGCCTTCACTTTTCTCTTTTTAATACATTTAGTTTTGCTTTAATGATATAACAAAATTCAGCTTGACATCTAGCGTCAAATTAGCAAAATACATTGTTTTGTTTGTTTGATTCATAATTTCTAAATACGTAGAATAAAATGAAACATTTTAGATAAGAAAATTCTATCCATATATCAAGACATTTCTTAATCAGTGACCGTGTTATATATAAGCCTATTCTGTGATTTACTAATTTTATAGGAGGCCTACTTCAGTGTTTACTCTACTTTGAAAATCTCCTTATCAAAGTGAGACACTACATCAGCAGATACTCAGTTTTGGCTCCATCATTATAACTAATAACTTAAACACACTAAGGCACTTAAACTGTATCCACATGTATCAGCTGTTTCTTGGCAAAAGATTGTACAGTCTGAATAAAATGTGGAAGACTCAAAGACACAGTGAAGGTATCACAGTGCCATCCATCCATCGCTCCCCGCCTCGGGGTTGAATTTCCTCCTGGGCGTTCCAGCAGAGAAACTCATTATTGATTTTACAACCTGTATGATCAGATACACTTCACTGTACCAGACAGATGCTACCTTAAACAAACATTTGTTTCACTTCCTGCCCGGCTGTCCCAACGGCCCGCGTGAAAATAGACCTGGCGCAGATCTTTGGTGGAGCGGAGAGCCTCTTCACGCACGCTTCTGGGACGCGCTGCGGCGCAGCTGGTGGAATACCAAGCATTGACTTGAATGGCTGCGATTACTCGGTGGAAAATGGGGGTTAGTAGGGAGAGAAAGTCTCAGCAAGTACAAAATACTCGCAAGAAAGGGAGGGAAGTGAAGGGAGGGTGTGTGGAGATGATCAGGAAAGAAAGGGTGGAGAACCAATCCTTCAGCGTTTCTGGAGGGAGGTAGAAGTGAGCCAAGAGAAGATTAGGGACATGTAAAAGCCAAAGAAAAACAATGTAGAAAGATTAGGAAACAACTTTTGGGAGGGTTTTCGAAGAGAAGGAATCAGGTTTGACTGTTGGGAGGTGAAAGGATGATGGGAGAAAGTGAAAATATTATTGTGAGAATAACTTTGGGAGTTTTTTGGACAAGATGAGGGAATACATAAAATAGCATGAGATAATGAAGAGGTATGTGAAAGCAAAAGGATGTTGAAAGGAAAAGAATGTAGGACAGATGTGATCAATTGGAGGCTTTGGAGAAGAACAAGTTAGAAAAAAGCACAGGTAGAGAAGGAATGTGTTGAAGCCACAGAAGGAGCCAGATTGGCTGCTGCCTATGAAAATCATGCAAGAGAGAAAACAAGATAGGAGCAAAGGAGAAATATGTAGAGCGAAAAGGGAATGTTGAAGTGGGAAGTGAAGTCGGCCAAGAAACATGCAAATGAGAGACCGAGAAGTGACAGAAAAAGGGAAGAGAGATCATTTGGTTTTCAAAGAGGAGACAAGTTGAAGGAGGAAAGTGGGGCGAGAACGAGTTGTTTGCAAGGTGTTCATAGAGAAAGCAACAAGGTTAGGAGGAGGGAAGTGTTAGAGCTGTAGGGAAGAAAAAGGGAGAGAAGACAGAAAGTTTCTAGAAGGTTTTAATCTCCTGGGTCCTAACTTATCAAAGCATGGTTGGAACGCGCTCTAAATGTGCGTGTCGGAACGATTTATCAAACGTGCATACTCACACCTTTTAAGCAGAGAATAATGACGAATCTCACCTGTTCTACACACGTGCGTATGCACGTACGGGCTTGTTTACGTTAGAAACGGCGCCCAGAACGCCATAAAAGGTCCTCTGATTGGTTCGCAATAAAAGCCACCCTGTATTTTGCCAGTTGAAAGCTTTTAACGTGAAGCAGCAGCAGTAGGAAATGTGGCCTCAGCAGCTTAGTAGTAGTTTAGTTTATTTTGAACATGTTAAAAAATGAAAAGTTAAAAGATAAATAAGAACGTGTACATTTCAGCACAAGCGAGGAAAAACCAAGAAAAACTAAATACTCAGCAAACATATCTTTTAGAAGTTATCGTAAATGATTCAAATAAGGATTTCCATGTTCAAAAAGAGTAGAAAGAAGTTAAAACAACTTTTTAATTCTTCATTTGTTTATAGATGTACACACATGCATACATACTGTACATGCGTATATACATACTTACATGCACACATACACATGCATACATACATTAGGGTTGCATGACATTGATTAATTTCGATATTTTTAAACATGTAAAATTACAAAAGTTACGGGAAAACACATCAAAATAGATTCATAACAAATTAAACAAGTTTTCTTACAATACAAGGTTTATTTTAACTGATATATATGTCATATTGGACTGGTACACCATGAATGAATAAATAAGGTCCATGTCTACAGAACAGGACATGTTTTACTGGTTGGACAGCATAACATAAATAAAGAGAACAGGACATGTTTTACTGGTTGGACAGTATAAAATAAAGAGAACAGGACATGTTTTACTGGTAGGACAGTATAAAATAAAGAGAACAGGACATGTTTTACTGGTAGGACAGTATAAAAATACATAAATAAAGGGAACAGGACATGTTTTACTGGTTGGACAGTATAAAAATACATAAATAAAGGGAACAGGACATGTTTTACTGGTAGGACAGTATAAAAATACATAAATAAAGGGAACAGGACATTTTTTACTGGTTGGACAGTAAAAAATACATAAATAAAGAGAACAGGACATGTTTTACTGGTAGGACAGTATAAAAATACATAAATAAAGGGAACAGGACATGTTTTACTGGTTGGACAGTATAAAAATACATAAATAAAGGGAACAGGACATGTGTTACTGGTTGGACAGTATAAAAATACATAAATAATGAGAACAGGACATGTTTTACTGGTTGGACAGTATAAAATAAAAAAGGGAACAGGACATGTTTTACTGGTTGGACAGTATAAAATAAAAAAAGAGAACAGGACATGTTTTACTGGTTGGACAGTATAAAATAAAAAAAGAGAACAGGACATGTTTTACTGGTTGGACAGTATAAAATAAAGGGAACAGGACATGTTTTACTGGTTGGACAGTATAAAATATATAAATAAAGAGAACAGGACATGTTTCACTGGTTGGACAGTATAAAATAAATAAAGAGAATAATTGTGTTCACTGTAATTCTGTTGAAATATGCACACAGGTGGTACACTCCATAGGGTTTGTCACGTAGTGGACCCGTGTACTGACGAGGACTAACATGTGCAAGTGGCACGGTAACTGGCCAACGAAACATGATCATTATAGCGTTTCAAGCGGGCTCTAAATCAAACACAACCAACGGACGAGACGCAGCGCTCCACAAAATATTGCATACTTATTGCGACACTTTCGATATATTGCGATAACGATATTGAGTTGATATATCTTGCACCCCTAACCCATATACAGAAATGCATACATACACACATTTGCTTTTCTTTTCCAGCTGTTACCTGCCGGTGTCCACGTTTCATCTGTCAGTTAAATCAAACCGAATAATAACCCGTCCAAACTGGACATAACATATAGCCCCAAGAACAATACAATACAGTACACAATACAATCGCCTTCATAACCACCATTCAATATATTCATTTTAAAAACTCTCTTTGAAATTGCTCATTGTTGTAACATTATACAGGTTACAGCAGTAGGAGAAATAAACGGTAACGGTGAGGCTGATATTAGGGAAATAGAATTAACATATTTGCATCATTTCCTGTGAAGCCCTCGTGCAGAAATCTGAACCCTGCGTGGGAATGGCGGACCCTGCCTCTACCAATGCAAAGATACTAGATACTAGATAGAGAAGGAATTACAGAATGTAAATACATTGAATGGCAATTTGCTGAAAAATTGTGTGTCTGAAATTTAGGAATTCGGTTCTCGCTATTACACCCGCGTACGCACATTCTTAAGCACAAGAGGAAGATGATCAACCCGATTTTTATTTTATTTTTTCTTCTATTCTTTCTTCTACATGTAGAAGTGAGTGTACGAACGTTAAATGCCCAAAACTGTGTGTATGCATTGTGGATAAACGAGGCCCCTGGGGAAGACAGGAGATGGATGAAGGTGGGTGGTTGTAGAGGCAAAAGAGAGAAAAATAGATGAACAAAATGAGGATGGTTTTTCAGGAAAGGGGTTGAGAAAGTAAGAAGATGTGGAGCAGATGGAAACCTTGTAACAGTTTCCTTTTCCTCCTTTTCTATTTCTTCGTACCTCCCTCACCTTCCCCCATCTCCTGTCTTGCTCTTTTTTTATTTTTTTTGAGCGACATGTCTTGTCTCTATTATGGTACATTCCAGTGACATACTGAATTTGAATGTTCTATTCAATTTAAAGACCTCCTGTCATATATCAAGTTCTTCCACAAAACCAAAGTACTAATGGAGAAGAAGCAGAGAAACCGAGTGACATGCAGAGTGGACAGGTCAGCCCAAGAGGAAAGTCCTGAAAATGTCTCCGTTTCTAATAAGTGGATCAGCATTTCCTTTCACCTGAGGAGGCTTTAGTTTTTTAACCAGATGACCACAGACCAGTTCACATTCTGGGGCAAAGAATTTCACATTTTTGGGGCTGTAATGAAGTAGGACTTTATCAAGTGAGGTTTGTACATAAGGTGCATAAAGTAAGAGCTGTGTTAGGGTGCAAAACCACAATCATTCTTTCCTCAAAATCTAGACTCTTTGGTGAGATATTTGAAGAAATAATCCGGATTGTCACGTTTGAAATAATTAAAACCCCATAATTAATCTCCATCAATAAAAGATTTCTTCTCTCACCTCTCATTTCTCTGCTCTGTTTTTCTTTTCCTCCCCTGTCAAAAGTCTGTCTATCATCATATTTCTTTTTTTGCTCTCTGAATAAATCGTTCCTGCCTTGCAACATCCGGGACACTTAATTCTTCTGTCGTTTCAAAATTAATCCGATTTGTCACAGCAGACAGGGAAACCACAGGTGGAACTAATAACATTAACCGTGCCTCTGCTCCAGCGGTTAATGCAGTCTTAACGCAGCAATCCATAATGTTGTTAGTGACGCCTGTTTGACAAGTCAAAATGTCGGCTGTTAAAATGGTCTCTTCAACTTAAAGGACAAATCCGGCGCAAAATGAACCTAGGGGTTAGTGTACCGAGTCGACCGTTCTCTGGGATTTGTTTTCATGCTAATCGAATGTGACCAGTGTTAGCCCAAACCGCTAATTAGCTTATAACGCTAGTCGACAGGGCAGAGGGTAAAGTAAAAAGAAATCTCTATTTCTACACCACTAACAAGGCTCAAAATAGCACCGCACTTCCACGGTAGCATAATGAGGGTCCCCACATGTAAACCGAAGCAATGAGAACTTTGTAAGTGTACAGACAGTTTATTAAAAAGATTCGTGTATTCCGTTCATGTATACAGGCATGCGCCATTTTGGGAAGACAGTCCCGACCAGTCGAACCACGAACGCCAGTAACAGTAACAACCAGTAACCAGTAACATAGCTCAAGCGCGGCGTTCGTGGTTCAGTGGCCCTAATCATTTCTACTCCCAAGTCCCTCTTTTAAGCATTTATAAACCGAAGTTAAATATTTAATGGTTTATAAATCATTATAAATTGCTCTTAGTCTTATGAAATATTTATATAGTGCTTAAAAAAATGCTAAATGGGGGACTTGAAGTAAAGTGTTACGTAATATCAATCAAACTACTGCAACCTATCCATCACATTAGATGGACTGGACCAGGTGATTTATAATCAAGGGACAACTGTACTGTGAGTTGTCCAATGCCATTTTGCACCGTGTTGGAAAATATCCAATGACATAATGTAATTCTGTATCTTTCTGCGGTTATGTAACGTATTTTGTCATTCTCATTCTGTCTTAGATATTGTGCACGAGAACCTGAAGATGGGCTCCGATGGGGAGAGCGACCAGGCATCGGGAACGTCTTCAGACGAGGTGCAGTCTCCGACTGGCGTCTGTCTGAGGAACCGCATGCACCGGCGGATCTCCATGGAGGTGAGACGCGTGCGTATACACACACACACACACACACACACACACACACACACACACACACACACACACACACACACACACACACACACACACACACAGACACATAACATTGTTGAATATCGCGATAATGATATTACTTGCGATAAATGAACAGATGTTAAAGTGCACTCAGTTCTGCCTTTCTGCTGCTTTTAGTATTCTGCTAAAATACAACAAATTGCTTGTTGAATTTAAAACCGATAACAGGAAATCATTTCTAACATTCTTTCATTGAACATTGAATTGACAATAAAAAGCACCACTAAATAAGAATGACAGTTACACTTTAAAGTGCAGTTTTCTTTCAACTAACGCAAAAGAAATCTCTGAATGTCTTTCGCGATATGTCGCAGCCTTTCGCGATACATATGTTGAGCCCAGTTGATATTGCGATGACGATTAAAAAAACGCAAGGCGCGTGCGCACAGCAACTGCAAAAATGGCTTACAGTACATGGCGACATTCCACACTTCACCCCCTCGCCTCCTCTCCTTCTGCTCTGCTCTGCTCTTCAACTCCTCCTCCTCTTTCACCTAACCCCCTCAGTCTCATGGGAGATCTGATTTGGGTGGGTGGGGTGTTCAGGGGTGGATTGTTGTCTCCTAATGGGCTTTTTCAGTGTCTAAACGTCATGATATTGATAGCAGTCCCGCTCCCTGAGGACCACAGCCGCGGCTGGTTAAGAGATGCGGTGTGATAATCTGTGCTGTAACCACAGTCGGCCTCGTCCAACGGCTCCACAGCATGCTGGGAAAAGAGTCTCCTTTGTTCCTCTTGCGAGGATGTATATAATGAAGTTGTGCCATTCAAAATGAATAAATGAATTAAATCTTTATTTCGAACGATAAAAAACAAACAAATATAATGCTCGATAGGGGTAGGTAGAAGCCCTAGGCTTATCAGGTCCTACCCCCTTCCTCACCTCTGTACTTTCTCAGCAGTTCTTTTTTTATAATTGCAACATATTTACACTTTGTTTGTCGATTTGTTTTGTTTTTCCCTTTTAAAAATTTTTTTTAAACCTCCTTTCCTCAAAAAAACCTTTTTTTTTTTTTTTTTTTTAAAATTTTTTTTTGTGCCTTTTTTTTTTAAATGTAATGCGAAATGATACAGATTTGCAGATAGGCAAACAAATATTGTATTTTGAGTAGAATCGTACTACTGGAAATAGGGCCCAGTTGTAAGAGAAGACTCAACCCCCCATAATTTGTGATCTCCGTGTTTTTGTTCATACATGTTCATGCTGCAGTAAGACCTCTTTTCTAGAAGCTGTTAGATCAACAAAGAGGGTGAATCGGCTTCGATGGCCCACAGGGTACACTAGACAGTCACACTATCTCAGCAAATAAAATGTGAACAGGATAAATTGGGGAATCCTCATGATTATCAGGGGACCTTTTCTTTTTTGCCTGCTACTGAACTTTCTTTCACGTTTTTTTTGCTGCGAGCCACTATTCATTTCTCAGGCGTCTCTTATGTATTGTTTGACACTATGAGCTGGAAAAAGGTGGTAAACCTGTCTTCTGCAAATCAATAATTGCTACATTTTGGCTTCCTGTGGGTTTACCCCACATTACATGCCGACGTTCCAAATAAATCATCTTCGTCTTTATAAATGTTGAACTTGGGGGAAGTTTTTTTTATTCTGAAACAGACGAGCGTCTCAGCCTGGAGGCCTCCTGCCCCCTGCTGGCAGGGGAGCCTGTTTGACAAAAAACAACCTTCAAAACATCCTTGATGTTGTGTCTCTCTTACACACACACATACACGCAGACACACACACGGTGACCTATTTTTCACTCGTTTTGAGTGTTTTTCTCATTTGTAGGTGCACGAAACAAGAGGCGCTCAAGGATCTGGTGATAATCAGTCAACCAGGTGCACACACACACAGACCTATGCTCTGTTACATGAGCGGAAGTGTGCTGCTCTTCTTGTGGTTCTTATGATTCTGCCTGAAGTTTTTTTTATTAAGCCGTTTTGTGTCAGTAAGGAGGTTAAGGACACTGTGTACGCTCGCTTACTGACGGTAGTCTCGTGCTTCTACACTTTGTCACCTTAAACATCACTTTTTTTTGTAGTTAAAGGAGACACTGTTACACTTACTCAAACACAGTACAACATTGAAATAGAATACCAATCAAAAGGTGGAGGGGGGAATATTACATGGAGGATTCAGCAAATCAACAAAACAATCCCTTTTAAAATATATTATTGCATAGTTAGGGCAACCAATATAATAATAATAATAATAACTATTTCTAAAGCACCTTTCATGCAGTTAAATACAGCTCAAAGTGCTTTACAGTGTGATATTAAAAACAAAACCCATAAAGATAAAACAACCTACATAACATACAAAAGAAAGAAACAATAAAAATAAAATGGCACAGAGCTGAAAGTAGTAGAAGTGGCAGTTTTTAAGACCGACAATTTTCTAAAGTAGTCCAAAGTTCCATCACACCCATTACATCATAGCCAATGTGATAATATGCTGTGCAATTTTACAAATGTATAGTGTCCAGTTTTATTTTATTTATTTTTTTAGAAAAGGCCTATCCATAGGTTTCTGTATACATCAGCCCTAAATCTCTGTAAACAATGCCATGACCGGTGCATGAATGCACCCTCAGCAATACCAGCATAAGATTGGTACTCCCCATTTTCTTCAATATGCACAGTGTAATGTAGGCATGTGTGGTGATTTTATTTTTAAAACATTCTAAATCTAAAAAAAAATGTTGATTGCTACTTGTTACTTTCGGTTTACTTATTTGAGTGGATTTATTCAAATGTGTGGTATATCGTGTTCATGTGATTATGGAAATAATCATTTTTTGTTAGTGCAGCTGCAGAGTTGCTTTTATTAACATTTTGAAATCCACACAGGCTTTGAGATGAGGCAGCACTGATCGCATGTAAATAACCGATTAAGTATGTATGCAAGCACGGCTTCAACTAACCGATACTTTCCTTTTGGATTCATCTGTTCTGAGTTTAGTCTGATCAACAGTCCAACACACTAAAGATATCAAATTTTAAACCGTATAAAACCGAGACAAGCAGCAGATCTTCACGTTTGACAAGCTGGACCCAGAAAATATATACTACCGGTCAAAAGTTTGGGGTCACTTAGAAATTTTCATTCCACTCCATTACATTCCGAATACCAGCTGAGATCAGTTGCATTGTTTTTTTATTAACAAGGGCATCAGTTTTCAGATTACATTATGTGCTTATATAATTGCAAAAGGGTTCTCCAATGTTTTCTCAGTTAGCCTTTTAAAATGATATCCAATTAGTAAACAGAATGTGCCTTTGGAACATTTGGATGAATGGTTGCTGATAATGGGCAATGTAGATATTGCATTAAAGATCAGCCACTTCTTTCTACAACAGTCGAGAATCCTTTTGCAATTATGTAAGCACATCATGTAATCTGAAAACTGCTGCCCTGGTTAAAAAAACAATGCAACTGATCTCAGCCGGTATTCTGTCTGGAATGGAAACGAAAAGTGATCCCCAAACTTTTGACCGGTACTGTATATGGAATTCTTTTGTTGATACCTTGAACCATGAAATGATTATGAATTTGTTGGCCATTCATTTTCTATTGACTGACTAATCAGTTCATTCTTTCAACACTATACATTGCACTTTCAACAATTTCTTTTAAACCAGGGTGGCAAAGTGCTTCGACAAACTAACACTGAGCGCACAACATCAAACTAAAGAAAGTGTAATAACAAGATGAAATGCTGAGAAGACGGACACAATCTGCCGTAGACTGACATTAAAAGAGCTTTACGTAAGACACCAGGTTACATCAGAGAAAAAGCAGAACGATTCACATTATATAATACTTCATCTCTTCAAGGCACCGATATGCTCTCTGTAATTTGAGCTTTTATTTGAACTCTGAGTTTAACTGGCATCTTCTCTGAGCAGCGTTGTCAGAAAGGACAAAGCACTGCAGTGATGAAAGGAGAGCGGATGACTCGATGGTATTTGTGGAGAGGCCAAACTCAAAAGCCCGTATGATAAGCAAACCGATTCAACGTCTTCTCTCACTGTATTTTTACTCCACTAGCCCTTGTTTTTCCCACATCAGTCAGCATTATGTCAGTTCATCGCTTCTCTATCACACATGGTCCTTTTTTTTAAATTTTTATCCGAGAATAGATGCGTTCGGTCGTCCACAACAGGTTTGAGCCCAGTACCACAATGACAATGACAGCCCTCTGTGTGAATACAGACTGCGAATAAGAGCTTGAAACATTAATAAACATATGTATGATTTGTTTGTCTGGTTTTCACGCCGTTTTGTTTGCAGGTGTGTGTGTTTTCATAATCCCAATCGGATTTATACTCATGATTCATGAAGGTTTTGCTGTTCAGCCGCAGTCACGCTTCGACACGCCGCCTCTTATTTTTACCCTCCGTGATATGTGATCGGCCTGATCTCTGTCTTCTCTCTCTGGGAGTAGGAGGCAGATGAGATCCAGTTATTTCAGACCGCGTGTGTGTGCGCGCGTGTGTACACAGTCGCCTACATTGTCTTGTGCTGCTTGCTGCTGAGACGTGCCCCACATTACATATAGGCACAAGGCATGTGACAGTATATTTTTCTCACGGTGTGCTGTGATTGCATAAAAGCAGCTCCTATCAAGTCATGTGGTTGAATAACAGTGTGTGCTAAGTAGCTAGAATTTGATCCATAGAGGTTTTTGGCTTGAAATATTCAGCTTCTTTTACATAGGTGCAAAACAGCTCGCCCAAAGAAACTCCAGCTCCGCTACAGGAATGTCAAATCAAAAGCTATAGTTTTAATTCAAAACATTTTAAGCATTTTTTTCTTTGTGTGTCTGTGTGTGTCTGTGTGTGTGTCTGTGTGTTTTTTTAGGACCTCAACAAGCGCCTGTCGCTGCCCGCTGACATCCGAATCCCCGACGGTTACCTGGAGAAGCTGCAGCTCAGCAGCCCGCCCTTTGACCAGCCGCTCAGCCGGCGCTCCCGCAGAGCCTCGCTGGTCAGTGTCTGCGCGTGCTACCTTTTTATTGCTTTGCGGCGTGGACTCCCTCTGTGCAAGTTGCCATGTTACCATGGCAACTGGCGCAGTGTGATACCCAGGATGGATTAATCTGAAGTCACAAGTGCTCACCTGCTGCCTTTTTAGTCCAGCAAATTAGATCATAATTCTCAGCTGTGGTGTGATCATGCAGCTTTGTCGCAGACTGTCAGCGACATGAAGGTTTATGAGTATCAAAAGTTTGCTAACAGTGAAATGTAAGCTTAAAAAAAAAGTTATTGCAAAATGGACACCGTTTTTTTGATTCTTTCTAAAGGAGGAGGTAAAAATAATTAAACTGCTGCATTTCATGCCCCTTTAGTGCTTTGATAAATTATTGTTCTCCTTTTGGCCAATTCAGTCCTGCCAGTCGCAGAGGATGCCAGCTCAAGATATTTGCCCAGCAGCTGCCATGGAGGATGAAAGTACTGTAGAACATGTTTTGTTGATCTAAAACAGGAGTTTTCAAAGTATGTGGGCCCCTCCTCAGACTAAATCAAGACAACTACATCATGCCAAATTATCCATTGGCGCGTGCTGTTAGCGGCGTACCCATGGATGTACAGACAACTTCTGTATCACTCTGTTACTTTGATACTGAAGAAAAAAAAGAGTTCAAATGAGCTTCTTTTTCCTGATTTCTTTTCTCTGATTTCAAAGCGGATTCATGGATGTTTATTCACGGATGACATCAAAGATATCCTCGAAAAGTGCAAGACAAACTGAATCTAAAAATATGCATATCATGCCTGTGTGGTGTCTGTCAATCCTTCTGAATCCTGGAGATGCTTTTTTGCCCAGTTTTTGCATCGTTACACCGAGAAATCCATCATGGAAGAGGCGATTTCTACACCAACAGTAACAGAAACATGAGCCAGAATACAACACACCTGCAATATGTTTTGAGTTAATATTGAGGGGCATGTAGAGATTTGGGGGAACTTTACTTCCTGAATGAAAAAAAAAATCCTATAAGTGTGTTGAAATGAGCTATATTCTGGTGTTACAGGAACAGTTAATCCACAGATTGGGCATATAGCAGAATCCAAAGTGGGACTTGTTTTATCAGTGGCCCCTTAACTTAATCTGTTGCTCCATTCTGACTTTGTCCTCTGTCTTTTCCTCAGTCGGAGATTGGTTTTGGCAAGTTGGAGACGTACATTAAGCTGGACAAACTGGGAGAGGTGAGGAATCCCATCTGACGCTTTCAATGAAGGAAGTAAGTTTCACCGCTCACGTGAATTCAGTAATATTAAACCAGCGTTGTGTGTTGCATTCAGGGAACCTACGCCACAGTATTTAAAGGACGCAGTAAGCTGACGGACAACCTGGTGGCACTGAAGGAGATCCGGCTGGAGCACGAGGAGGGAGCGCCATGCACCGCCATCAGAGAAGGTAATCCGCATCTGCAACAAAACTCAGGTTCCTCTAGGCCTGTAGCAACTGTTACATAATTGTCTAATCGCAATATTTTCACGTAATCGTGTTATTGTTGTTTTTTTAATTAATTGCTAGCATTAGCTATGGTCCTAAGGGGTATGACTGTTGATTTGGATATGCCAAATTGTAATTATATAGTGATGACTATTTTTTTGTACTCAAAATGAATCTGTTTTTTGTCAATGCTTTGTTTTTTTTATTAATGATTATGAGGATAACCGTTCTATTGTCAATTTCATGTTAATTTGAAGTGCTCATATTGTGCTTTTTGGTTATATATCTTTTTTGTGCACATTATAGGTTTACAAAGTGAAAAAGCCCAAAGTCTACCCCAAAGGGACTTACCATCTCCAACAGAAAACACTGTTCACAAACTGCTCCAAACAGCTCTATTGTAGTCCAGCCTTTACTTCAGAGACAAACGTGGTCACTTTGTAACACACGTTATAATGCTCGCCTAGCTGCTAGCGTGGCACGCCCTCATACTCTGCTTCTGACTGGCTAGTAGTCCTTACCTAGCTACTGCTCATGTGCGACTCCCAACAAAGATGGGACAGAAATGTGATGCCTCACTCTGTAGCTAAAACGGAGAGCTCAACACACAGGGTGAAAAGAGGAGCTGCAGCAATGTGCAGTACAACAAATATATAGTGTTTTCTGAAAATTAAACCATGTAAAACTATTCTGGTACAACCTCTAAATACAATTATGAACCTAAAAATGAGCATAATATGAGCACTTTAAGAAAAAAATACTGTGTTTTATGATAATGAAGAGGTGTGGTTTACTTCATAGGTTGTGTGTGTATCTGTGTTACTACATTATCTGGGTCACATATCAATAATATATCCAAAAGGTGTATCCTGGGCTTCATTCAAAACGTGAAAACTTATATAAAAAGTAATAAATACATAAATATTTTTTAATTAGACTGAAAGAAACAATTATATTGTTAATCGCAATTATTCCCGAGACAATTAATTGTACAGCAGCATTTGGAATTGTTACATGTCTCGGTTCATCAGTTCCATGCCACATAAAGCATGGTTAATAATGTAGTAATCACAGACTGGAGGTTGAACTGTAACTTATCCCACGCAATCATTTTAAACACACAATGCCTTTCCAAAATGAATTATAAGATAACGTTTGTCTATTAAATCCTTTTTTTGAATTGGAGTCATGGGGCATTTTGTCATTAAAACGTGTCCCACGTGTCTCAGTTTGTGTCAACATCGGTCTGTCTTTGTCTCTGTCCGTAGTGTCGTTACTGAAGGACCTCAAACACGCCAACATCGTGACGCTTCACGACATCGTCCACACCGACAAGAGCCTCACGCTCGTCTTCGAGTACCTGGTAAGAGCCGCTGCTTCCCCATCTTCTTAATACGTGATGAGTTCTGACAACCCTCTCAGGTTAATTTATTCCTATTGAGTTCCAAACAGCATAAACAAACATAAAAACAACATCGAGAACAATTGTGGATGAGAGGTCATCCTGTTTTGCTAAATTGTAGAGAGAGAGAGAGAGAGAGAGAGAGAGAGAGATAGAAAAGCTCCATCTAGGGACGTGCATTACAAATTAGCTTAGGCTATTTATGCTGTGGTGTGTGGCAAAGGTCTATGCTACATACTTGTCCATATACTGTACAAATACACATAAATAAACAATATCAGGTTGTCATCATCACATTACATTAAAAAAAATCAATATGCGATATTTCTGCCAGATATTGCGATTACGATTCAATGTGCGATTATTTTCTTTTTTAAAGTTTAGCTAAAGTAAATATTTACTGTATAACTGATAAAACATGTCATGGAGCGTTATAACATGAGACACCATCACAACTGCTCTATATTCTTATACAAGGATGACAACACAGATATGAAAGTGTTTTTCTTTTAATAAGCATGGAACATTGAATCTGTGATACGTGACATTATTCCAGCTTTTATCTCATTAACAGTAAATATAATGATAAAAGATGTTAAACCAAACATATTGCACGTTCAATTAATCGTGGTCTTCACGATTAGCTAATTGCGTTCTTTCAAGTCGCGATTTCGATTTAAAAAAAGGATTAATCGTTCAGCCCTGCGTTACATATTCAGAAACAATAGTGAAAGCACTGGGAAATGATCGACAGTGATGTCAAACAGCAAGGGGATGTAGGAAATGAGCAGAAACCTCAACATTACTAGCCTACTAGCCTGGATGCCAGCTGAACTTAGCCCCGCCCACAACATTTGAGGTCGGGAAGTTCGGTCTGGACTTGATCCGTTGTGGAGCAACTATGCTTGAACCAGAGCTCTTCGGACCAATCAAATTGTCAGGGCGGGCTTTATACGATGATGGACAGATGATCATACGCACAGAGTAGTCAGGATCCGGTATAGGAGACTGCACTACTCAGTATGACACGATGTGCCCTGCTATGACATGAACTACAACGACTACCTTCAAAGTCACTGTTCCATTATCTTTAATGTGACTATTATCGCCAGTGTTCATCACACCCCCAACCGGCCCCGTCAGACACCGCCTACCAAGAGTCTGGGTCTTCCTAAAAGGGAGTTTTTCCTCGCCACTGTCGCAATAGCCACTGCTAATGCTTGCTCTTGAGGGAATTACTGTAATTGTTGGGGTTTTGGAATTTATAGAGTGGTCTAGAACTACTCTATAGTCTAAGTGTCTCGAGATAACTCTTGTTATGATTTGATACTATAAATAAAATTGAATTAAATGATCGACCGTAACGTAATCAACCACGTCCCCAAAGAGCGCTTGGGTTGAATTTGTTTACAACAAAGATGGCTGCCGCTGGAGAACTGATATGCGTAGATTCCACCATCGCGTCTGTTATAGAAGATATCGACAGCGCATTAGTTTTAAAATATTAACAGAGAACCGCGATCAAGGCATTTGTCGATCGGAAATATGTTTTTACTGTCCTTCCTACGGGATTCGGCAAAAGTGTAATCTGTCAGCTGGCCCCGATGGTCGCTAAGAAGATGGGGCGCAATGAAAAGCCTGTGGTCATTGTTGTTTCTCCTTTGGTCGCGCTCATGGAGGACCAAGTGAAAGAAGCAACCGAAATGGTTTCGCTTATCGTACATCACACACGTACTCCATTGCTCTGATTGGTTGTAGGTCTATCCAATTGAGTGCAGACTGCAGAGGCATTTTCTTTCCTGGTTCGGTTGAAACGCCCCATAATCGCAGCCCAATGGAGCAGTATCAGACTCATATTCTGACTAGAATCTGAGTATGACGACATCAGGCTAATTATAGATTACTGCTTCATGAGGGAGAATCCGCTGCATCGACACGATGTGTGAAATAGCTGATTGATGAGTCAGAAAGACGAAGTGAAATGCACATGGAAAGGAGAGTAAAAAAAAAAGACCTCTAGGTGTGATTGTATCTCCTTCCTGTCTGATGTAGGATAAGGACCTGAAGCAGTACATGGATGACTGTGGAAACATAATGAGCATGCACAATGTGAAGGTGAGGACTTTTATAATAATCTTTGTATTCTTTACTTTTGGATTATGTTATTGTCCCTTCATTCTCTTTTCTGTCTGTTTATTAGAGATGAGAGAGCTTTTGGAAGGACCAAATGTTTATTACTGTAGCGACCGGCTGCCAATCATCTACTGTATGTATAACCCCAGGCATGCTGATGGTTGGCAGCCTGGCGAGAGGGGGCGGACCCCACTGGGGATATAGTCATCGGGTTGAGGAAGTTCTTGTTCTTTTTAGTTCTGGCCGAGACACGGGCCTGTTGGTTAAAACAAGTTAACTGAACTCTGGCCTGTTGTGAGACTTTCCAATACAAAGTTGCACCAATTAATGGCAAAATAGTTCCAGGAACTTAACTCGGCGACTAAACGTCGTATTTCTTTTGCTTTTACATCCCATCTGAAGAACTTTTTTTTTTTTTTTAATAATGGAAGAATTGGATGTTTGGGATGCAGTTTTTGCATGTGGCATTAATCACATCACATTTTTACACACATCTTTCCAGGTCTTCCTCTTCCAGATTTTGCGAGGGCTGTCGTATTGTCATAAGAGGAAAGTTCTCCACAGGGACCTGAAGCCCCAGAACCTCCTGATAAATGAGAATGGAGAACTCAAACTGGCTGATTTTGGTAAGCAGCAGCTGATATTTACTTCAGAACAGCGGGAAATGGAGGAGCGGGAGTATTCCTGTTGTCCTTGCGGTATACTCAGGAATTCAAGTTAAAAAAAAATTGTATGAACATGCATTTGACCATTTCCAGTTCTGCGCTATACAGATGTAACGCTACTCTCCTGTGTAAACAACCCTAATGTGTGTTTATGTCTTTGGTGGGCTGGCAGGTCTGGCGAGGGCCAAGTCTGTCCCGACTAAAACCTACTCCAACGAGGTGGTGACTCTTTGGTACCGGCCCCCCGATGTCCTCCTGGGATCCTCTGAGTATTCAACACAGATCGACATGTGGTACGAGCCTCACAAGAACTCTCCTGCTCACACCGCCGATACTTAGTAAAGGCATTAATCAATGTGTTGATCAACGAAAAATAATTATGCAGAGATAATATTATTACATAATAATGTAAAAAGATAATCAATCATGAAAACAGTCATTAGTTGCAGCCCTACAATAAAAATGCCTGTGTGTGTGTGTGTGTGTGTGTGTCTCTGTGTGTCTGTGTGTGTCTCTCTGTGTGTGTGTCTGTCTGTCTGTCTGTCTGTCTGTCTGTCTGTCTGTCTGTCTGTGTGTGTGTGTCTGTGTCTGTCTCTGTGTGTGTCTGTCTCTGTGTGTGTCTGTCTCTGTGTGTCTGTGTCTGTCTCTCTGTGTGTGTGTGTGTGCGCGTGTGTGTGTGCGCGTGTGTGTGTGCGCGTGTGCGTGCGTGTGTGTGCGCGCGTGTGTGTGTGTGTCTCTGCAGGGGTGTCGGTTGTATATTCTATGAGATGGCTGCAGGTCGGCCGCTGTTCCCCGGCTCCACCGTGGAGGACGAGCTCCACCTCATCTTCAGGTTACTGGGTGAGTGACTCCTGGCAGGCACGCTGGATCACCATAGTAACCCAAATGTCTCAACCACCACACGTTTTACCAAACCTACTGTATATCTGAGTGGCTGCGATTCTGTGACCTCAGGTACACCCACGGAGGAGAAGTGGCCAGGAATCTCCTCCATTGAAGAATTTAAATCCTACAACTTCCCCAAATACAAACCACAGCCGTTGATCAACCACGCTCCCAGGTACAGCCGTGTGTGTGTGTGTGTGTGTGTGTGTGTGTGTGTGTGTGTGTGTGTGTGTGTGTGTGTGTGTGTGTGTGTGTGTGTGTGTGGGCTTGCACGCTTCTTGTGTGTGCAGTTGTGTTTGTTTTAAGATAAGATAAGATAGACTTTATTAATCCCACACTGGGGAAATTCCTGTGCTACAGCAGCTCAAAAGAAAATTATGCACCCACATGTATACAGTAACTGTGTGTGTGTGTGTGTGTGTCTGTCTGTGTGTCTGTCTGTGTGTCTGTCTGTGTGTCTGTGTTTGTGCGTGCGTGCTTGTTTAACTATATTTGTGGGTTCCAAAAACATGGAGTCCAGTATACTTGTGGGGTCCCGAGAGCTTTGTGGGGCCGAAATGCTGGACCCCACAACTTTTAAAGGGCTGTTTGAGGGTTAAGATTTGGTTGTAGGATTAGGAATAGAATTGGGTTAGGGTTAGGGTAAGGGTTAAGGTTAGGCATTTAGTTGTGATGGTTAAGGTTAGGGTAAGGGGCTAGGGAATGCATTATGTCAATGACGGGTCCCTACAAAGATAGTGCCACAAACCTGTGTGTGTGTGTGTGTGTGTGTGTGTGGCAGGTGGGGGGGTTATGGTTAGGATGAGGGTAAGGGTTAAGGTTAGGCATTTAGTTGTGAAGGTTAGGGTAAGGGGCTAGGGAATGCATTATGTCAATGACGGGTCCCCACAAAGATAGTGCCACAAACCTGTGTGTGTGCGCGTGCGTCAAGGGCAGGAAATCCTGTGGAACATTTCACAGACGGCCATCCACTTCCTTCCTCCCATGAGCCCCCTTTCCTGTCGGCCCGTGCTGCAGGCAGACAGTAAACTGTTGCTCTTCCTTCTGTCTCCTCTAGGCTGGACGGCGACGGCATCGAGCTGCTGCTGGCTTTCCTCAGAGTGAGTCTTTCACTTCCTGCATAATACCCACAATGCAATTCACTCCAAAATAATTTCTCTAGCTCGTTTCACTCCCACCTTTTTGTTTTCATCCTTGTGTTGATTTTACTTTTTATAATCATACATGAGAAATTATGTATTGTTATGTATTTTAGTTTCATTATTACAAGAATTATTAGTTGTAATCGTATTAAACATGCTGCATTAAGCTTCTTATGCTTGATTTATTCTTAAAGTGTACGCCTGTTCACTGTTGGGATGATTATAATCCATTCTCTCTCTCTCTTTCCCATCGTCAGATTTTATTGAGTGAATCCCTTTAGTGCCAGTTGTAGACAGCAGGGGGCATTAGCACTTTCAGTGTTTTTCAGTTCCACTGGGTTCCTGTTTCTGCTTCATCTCGGTTTACCCGAATGAATTACTGATTGCAGACATAACAGCCGCGGCCTAATCTGCAAAAAAAAAATCACACAACGGTTGATATATTTCCTGTTCCTGCCTCCACAGTACGAATCTAAGAAGAGGAATTCAGCTGAAGAGGCTATGAAACATTCCTACTTCAGGCAGCTTGGGACAAGAGTTCAGACGCTGCCCGAGAGTGAGCGCTTACGCAAGCACACACACACACACACACACACACACACACACACACACACACACACACACACACACACTACAAACTAAATAAAGCTGCAATCTGTCTTTCTTACTGCATTATTTGTCTCCTGTCCTGCTGTGTGCTGTAGACTGAAGCTCTCCCCTGTGTTGTAGGTGTATCGATATTCACATTAAAAGAAGTGCAGCTGCAGAGGGACCCTGGCTACAGGAACTCCTACAACCCAGAGTCAGGTGGGTGGGGAACACATCCAGATGCTTCAGCGTTGAACTTTGTTAGATCATAAGACAAAGACACAACTTTTCTAACTTAATATCCGTTCATGTTGCAATCATCCTAAAGCAGCTAAAGCGAGACGGATAAACTGATAAAGGCCGATTAAAGATACTCCAGTGATCAAGTATTACACACAAGAGGCAGATTAATAGAAGTACGGTCCAAACTGACGCAGCAGGGGCGGAGATATCCTGACTTTTAGTTCTAGTATGGGTCGAGCTTCATAACGTACCTTTCCCATAATGCAACTGGAGTCAAATGCTTTGGACCCTCCCTGCCTCCTAAATGCCCACTTCTTTCAAACTACACATCTCCGGTTTGTAACACAGACTTTCTGAAAAAACATTTAAAGTGAGTAGGACTCCTTATTACAAATAAACTGAACTTGTATTGTAACATCGGTGGTGCCCCTTTAACACTGTTTAATCTGTTGACAGAGGCTATGTATAGCATATTGAATGTAAAGCAGGGGCGTTTAACCCAATTTCACTAACGGCCACACATGGAAAATGAGAATCACAAAGGGCCAGACATGTTTGTTTATTGACATGCTTTTATTTACTGGAAAAAGTAACATATTTTTGACTGTATTATTGCATGTCTCATATAGCTTTCTTACTTACAGTTTGGTCCACATGAAGCCCTAAAAAAAAGTCAGCAAAAAAGTTTGTTAGCCATCATAGAGTTTAGCAAATAGCAAAACAATGACTTATGATTTACAGTTTTAAAAGCAGGCTACCACACAGCCGACTCACAGCAACCTGTTCCACAGGCCTGAATATGCGCACTCTCTGGTCGTGTGAACATTCCTGGGTCTCCGAGTCGGCAAATCTGCCAAATTCTGCTCTCCGAGTGTCGCGTAATTTCAGTTTGAAAACGGTTTCTCGTCTCTTTGGTTTGGCGCGCAACTAGGCGGACCAAAATTCATTGTGAACCTAAATTGATATGCGGGCTGGATCAAAATTTGCGAGGGACCGGATTTGGATCCGCTGGGCCTTGAGTTTGACTCATGTGATGTAAAGCAAAGGCATTATGGGTATTGTATTTTTAGAGTTTTTCCTTTTCTTCCAGGTAACGGCAAGATCAACAGGAGGCAGAGCATGCTCTTTTAATAAAGAGGATGAAGAGAATGGTGTACTGCCCAGCTTCGTCATCACTTCCCACAAACCTCTCGCATGAGCCCACCTCCCCCTCGGAGTGACCCCCCCCCCTCTTACCTGCACACACACACACATAAACATGCACACACACACACACACACCTATCTGAGCAAGTGACTCTGGGTTGAATCTATTTGGAGACTGTTTATTTATTGGGGGAGGGAGGGGAGGTTGAATTTTTTTGCTGCTAAACTACTACTGTCTGTATTTAACACACCGTGTGTGTGCGTGCGCGTGCATGTGTGTGCGTGTGTGTGTGTGTACAAGATGTGAACTCGAGACGCCATGCACAGTTGAGCAGTCAGAAAGGTTACCATTGTTTTTCTTCTGACTACGATTCTCCGGCTTCGTTTGAGTTATAATTCCACTGATGTTGATGTCAGCGCTGTGATCCAAGTTGTTGTTCTTGTTGTCGTGCTTGGAGACCGAACGCTTTCAGTTTTTTTTTATAAATATGTATATATATATATATATATATTTGTAATTTATGTTTTGTTTTTCTTCGAGCTTCCGTGACTGAACTCTACAACATTTCCAGGTTTTGAAAGACTGGGACGCTAGATGGTCTTGATGGGGTGGGGGTGGGGGCGGGGGGTATGTTACACTGAGGGTCAAAAAGCAGGATCGTGAGCAGATTGTGGTAACCATTTTAAACTGAGGGTTAAAGAAGCACACATAGAGTCCAATCAAACTGCGAGAACATGAAATCAACTTTTGGTTCTTTTGGACCATTCTTGTCTCAGCAATGGGACCAAAACTGAGGAGTTAGGGGGAGGCAAACAGAAAGGCGAGCGAAAAGCACAGTCGAAAGAGGAGAAATTCTGGAGCTGAACAGGAAGTTATGTGATGTCCCACAGGAAGCCAGCAAGCCTTCCCTAAAACCCCTCACAAAACTGCCAGGACTTCAGTGCTTTAAAAAAAAAAAAAAGAAAGAAAAAAAAATGCAAGCTACACTTTCTCGCTCTGTGTGCATTGAGATCTCACTGCAGTAGGTCTTTGTTTTTAACTTGCACTGCAGTGTTTTGTTTTTTTTTGTTTTTTTTTTGGGAACGAGGGACCCGTGCCTCGACGCGGCCGAGTTTACCCAACAGTATTAAGATGTGTTCTCTGTGTCTGTGACCTTTGACCTCTCCTTGTGGAACAACAGTGTCATTGTGGCATGTTTTTTCAGAGGGGCGGGGTGGGATAGCATGGATCGGGGTGGGGTGATCAAAAAGCAAAATGGTTGTTTTCCACTTGGCGTCGGACCACTTCTCTCTCCAGCATTTGTACACAAGATGATAATAAAAAAAAAAAAAAAGATTTCAAATTGAAATTTTAGATTTAACTGCCCGCTGTGTTGTTTGCAACTGACAGTGATGCTACAGATGAAGCCTGTTGAGAAGTCTCACTTTTAACTGCATGTTGACTAAATCAGTTGGAAGATCTCCCGAAAATCACTGAAAACACTTCTGAAGCGTCGGCTGGTGTGCTTTGCATTCCTGGTTTAATTTAGTTGCAGTGAGTATTTGTCTTATTCCTGTGGACCAACAGAGGTCTTAATTTTCCAGATATTTCCAGCAGCTATGTGAAAGCCCAAAAGTGCTTTAAAAGGAATAGTTTGACATTTTGGGAAATGAACTCATTTGCTTACTTGCGAGCGCAAGAGCTGCCATTTTGCTACTAAATTTAAACCTACATTGTGTAATTTTTTGAGTTGATTCTTAGCAAAAAAAACTTTGTTCTTTCACAAATATGTGCTCATTCATGTGTAACTACTTCCACCAACTAAACAAAGTATTCTCGTAAGCGTAGAATCTGCCATTCAGAATCATTCAGAATACATACTAGCGAGTCGCTCGAATGACGGCAGCCATGTAGCGCCTCCATCTTTTAAAATACATTAACCAAAGAGGGACATACCTCCGCATTTCGCCCTCTTACACCTATTGGCACCGTGACGAATGCCAGGGGGAGATTACTCGCCAGGAAAGCAAAAAAGAGAATTAAAATGACAACACGACAAGCAACAAGACCAAAGTTAATATTGGAGTGGCTAGAACAGCTGCGTGTAAACGATGGAGAGAGCCAATTTCGGGTTCGGCCACAGTAGGAGGAAGGCCTAGAAAGTAACATTCAGTTGGTTGTCATATACAATTTCACCACTAGATGGGAGAAATTCTTACACAATGTAGCTTTAACAGTCACACGGGGAGAAATCCATCATGGAAGAGGCAGAGAGAGAGATTTCTACACTCACAGTAGCAAAAAAAATAGAGTGCAGTGCTTAAGCTTCTGCACTGAATAACTCCAGGAATGTATTGAGCATCAAAGGTTTAACATGTAAGAGTGTGAGACAAGATATGACGGAGGTGTTCCCGTTACTGCAGCTCTTTTGCTCAACATCTACATGAAGATTTCACATTCATTGTCTGTTGAGATTTAAAGGATTTGAGCAACACTTGAGTTACTGATTGGGTAGAACATGCTAGGAAAGTGCTGGAAGCACTACCACTGCTTCTTAAAACACATTAATAGCGGAGAGCATCAATGTAATGAACATGGACTTTAACACAGTTTGCAGCTAATAGTGTAATAATCCTGTAAACATACTCATTTCAGTAGTTTAAACCTTTGGCAGAATATTTCTTTCTCTTTCAACGTGGATTCAATTCTAAATTAAAGCTCCACATGAACTGTCACAAAAAAAAGCAGATGGAAGATGGTGTTAACGGTTTACATTGTAAATACAGAACACTTCTTGTGTTCACGGGAAAAAAGTCATTATATTAATGGTAGACATCCTGTATTACATTGACCCATCGCCTCATGATTTCTCCCTAGGTAGCTTTAAAATGAGGAAACCTTTTTCTTCCCTTTCATTTTGTATTTCACATGAACTGTATCAGCGTGTTTGGATGCTTCACTGACACTTTATCACACCGCCTTTTTCATTTTTTAAGCATGTCCCTGTAATCAAACATAAGAATGCAGGATTATTGCACTGTTAACTGCTAACTTTGTTGCTAATAGTTTTTTTTTTTTACATGAACAGTACAGTGACATGCACGGAAGGAGATTTCTGCAACGGCTAAATATTTATCATTGTAAAACTGTAGTGTGTGTGTGTGTGTGTGTGTGTGTGTGTGTGTGTGTGTGTGTGTGTGTGTGTGTGTGTGTGTGTGTGTGTGTGTGTGTGTGTGTGTGTGTGTGTGTGTGTGTGTGTGTGTGTGTGTGTGTGTGTGTGTGTGGCGTTGCATGGAAGGCCTGCTGTGTTGTGAATTCGAGCTCTCTGAAACACTGAGCTGCCGGTGAACAGTTTGTGTGACTCTTTTTACTGGAACTATTTATTTCTCATAACCATCGAAAGTAAATTTAATCTGTTTCATAAACCGTCTGTGCAGCAGTCGTTCTTTGAGTTGTGAAAGAGTGTGTATTACCAACTAAAATGAGTATAGTAATTCTGAAAAGTAATTCACTTTATTACAAAAAAACTAAAATATCTCTCAACAAAACACAAGCAAATTACCGAGAATACATTTCTATTAATTTCTTTATAAAAAATAACCAGGAGCCATTTTACAAAATAAAAGCTTTTGTGCAATTTTGACCTGGAATGTCTATTAAACCTGGTTTAAAGCTTAATACATAATACATTTACACAAGTCTTACAATATTAAAGGCACAGCTGGTACAAGGCTAAGAAGTACAGTGCATTTAAAAAAAAATAATAAAAAAGCATGAAACTATACAAATAAGTTCACAGCGTCAAGTCAAAGCAATGCAGAAGACAAAATGAAGACTTCCACAGCGTTTTAGCGCACTGGCTAGCAGGTGCTCTGCTAGGAGTCAGTGAGGGATTCATCTCATGGCAACACTGAAACAATTCAGATCTTGATATACAGATGTATATCAAGTTGTTAAAAAACATAAAAATTGATCATGAGACACAATGTCAATCGTCATACTTTTTTTTTTTTTTAAACCCCTAAAAAGATTGATAAATGAGACTCAGAGACACCCCAAAATTGTTCACATTGAAGATTTGGTCAATTTAAAGGAAGGCGAAGGCACAGGGGAAAAATTACAATCACCCACTACTTAATATCTTCCATGGCTATGGCGTTTAATCATCCAGTTATGGCCCCATTTTATGTCCAAATTTAAAGGAAAAATGTGACATTTTTGGAATCGGGCTTTCTTGCTGAGTGTAAGATGAGAAGATTTACATCACTATTTATATTTGTCAGTTATATATGTATTTACAGCCAGCAGCTGGTTAGCTTAGCATAAAGACTTGAAACCGCCAGCCTGGCTCTGCCCAAAGTTATCAAAGTCCACCTTACCTCAGCTCACAAATAAAGAAATTATTGTTGGTGTTTGTTTAATCTGTACAAAAACCAAAGTGTAAAAATCGTTTTACAGAGGTTTTGTGCCAAACTATTTCTCCTGGGTTCTACCTTCAATCCCCTATAAAACTACAAATTGTCGTTTTTTTTAAATTTCTATAAAGGTTAATGTGTTAATTAGTAAGCTGCTAGCTAGTAGTCACCTTTGGACAGAGTAAGGTTTCTGTGCTTCCAGTCTTTATCTAACCGTCTCCTGCATATAGCTTCATATTGAGCCTACAATCATGAGAGAGGGGGGTGTCAATTTTCTTGTCTAACGCTAACCGCAATGTCCACCAACTGCGGAACGGCTGCGGATCGGCTCCGCTGCGTGTCGGCTCCGTGCTCTGCCGTCCTTCAATACCCACCAGGTCCGTATTTGTTGCGGAACAGCTGCGTCCATGACTGACAGCTGAAGTCACGAGGACCCACGAGATCTTGCGAATTCACATATGATCGCGCGACATAACAGGATGTAGTTTGTTTCCATCCAGAGGAGTAGAGGGGAAACAACTCTGTGCTGACTTCAGGCCAGTCTCCGCCATTATTCCTGTCCCGCCCAATCTGCCCTGTGCTGAATTGCTGCGGAGCTCTCCGGCATCAGTCAAAAATAGAAACTCTGCGTATCTGCAGTCAGTGAAAATACACACATTGACTTTAATGGAAACCTATTGACTCCGCCGCCGTTCCGGAGCGGATCCGCAGCCGTTCCGCAGTTGGTGGAAATTGCGGGTAACTCATAGTAGGAAAGCAAATTACTGTATTTCCTTTAACTGTACAGTAGCATGGTGAACATGTATTTACTTAAATGAGCTGTACTTGAGCATCCGTCATTCTTGAGTTCTTATTTTATAATTCCAAACAAAAAGGATTTCTCCAGATCTCCGTTGTTTGAGTCAGTGGTGTGGATATTGACAATAGCCAGAGCAGAGGCGAAAAATAGCGCTAACACTAATGAAATTGCAACTGGTCTGTATCACTGAACTTTGAACCTAGTGGAATGAGATGAGATAATAAGATAAGAAACATGATGAGGTCTGACCTCCAGTCAATTTCTTTGTATGATGATGAAGAAACAAATGTAAATGACATGAGCAGTTGAACTGTAGTAAACACACAAAGAAATGTTTAACGCAAATACTCTTCTCAGAGAGCAAATCTTCAGAGTAAAGCTCCTGTTTCTTCATTTGTAAATTCAAAGAAACAGGTTTCAGATGAAAGTGTAATTGGACTCAGAGGAAGTCTGACTCCTGTGTGGTTCATTGTCAAAGTCTAAAGCAGATTGGCTCGGTACTGGTCTGTGCTGATCCGGCCCGGTTTGGCCTAGTTTGCTCTTGAAGCTCGGGGATCAGGACTTGTGGGAGCTTGGGGAGAGCAGCAGAGGAGAGGGAGCGTCCATGCTGGTGAAAGGCACAGGGATGACTCCATTCAGCAGTGAGGGGAACTGAAAGGGGAAAGGCCAAATTAGAGGTAGAAAACTGAAAATATTTATTTTTACCTGAACTGATAAGTGTACGTCACTTTTTCAGCCACATGATACGTAAGACAAAGCAAGGAACCGCCTGATTTTGCATTTGAACAGAACACTTCAGCACACAAGGGGCGATGGAGCTGACTGGTAAGATATTGTTTGTGATTATAGAATCTTTAAAAATATTCTAATGGCATAAGCTAATTTTGTAGAAAATTAGACAATTGGGACAGGTTTTGATACCACCACTAAAGTCAGGAATGTTTAAATCCTACACATCCTACGCGCTTTAAAGAGAATGAATAGGGTTAAATGGCTTTAGTCATTGTAGCTTTACACTGATTAAAACTATACAGTTGTTTCATTAATAGAAGAATGATATATAGTAATCCCACTACCAATATTAAACTAATGATGTCACATCCATAATGCTAACAGTAATAAGGTTGGTCAATGCTTTCACAAAATGATTTGCACAATAGAGTGCTGCAGGAATGAGTCATAAAACTCAGAAATTAGTTAGTTTTTTTGCACTTCCGGTTCCCTTGTCTCAAAGTCAATGTTTTTGGTTAGATGCCTGAAATAAGGTCTGGTTAACACAAGCGTAATAGATTTCAATGGTTTGTGCTACGACATAAAACACTTAAGTAAATACCCGACTCGTGAATTCTGAGGCGTTTATGCGTCATTAAAAAAAAGGCAGTTGCTTAAAAGTGGCTAAATGAAACTACAGTTGTTGGGGACATTAAACAGCATCACACTGAACACGTGAAATCAGTTGGAAGCCAGTGGTGGTGACGAAGTCATGAGACCATGGTAAAGTTCGTTTATGGCCTAGCATTAGCTCTTTACTCTGGGCAATTGCATTAATGCCTCAAAAAACATTAAGAATTGTGTTTATTTGTGAAGATTACCTTGCTAGACAAAACGTGTAAGTATATAAAATTTTTGTTTGCCACAGAGCTTATTTTCTGCAATAATCCAATGGAAAATTCCCATTGGCATTTTGTCGAGAGAACTAAGGCGATGCTAACTTCTAGGTTGGCCTGTAAATATTTGTCATCCCTGCGGCACTCATAAAATGAGGAAAATAAATGTTCTGTCTGAGCCGTTTAAATGTTGTGTCAAACCTGTTTGACATCAAATGAATTCACTATTTTCTACAGCACTAGTCTCAGTGCTCTATTCTGACTGCTACTGCATCAAAGAAGGAGAGTCTGCTCTATCTTATAATACAACATGGGGACCTGGTTGTGCACCAACATTGTGGGGACCAAGCCCTGTTGTAAGGACTAATCGCCGGTCATTAGATGCTTAACAGCTTATTTTGGAGTTGTATATGTGTGTTTGTTTCAGAGATTTCAGATTGGTGGGAGGGGCTCCTGACCAACCAACCCTCTCCCACTCCCCCTAGCCAACAGGAAGTTGCCCCCTCTTCTTGTCCACACCAGAACGGAAACATCTGTGGCTTATTTTGAAACCCTGGAACACGGTGAATCATGCATACACTAACACACACACACACAACTGTGTGAAAATAACTGTGGAGGTAAATCAGCAGTGTGAAATGACTGTAATGTTCCTGTAGTTATGAGGGAGGGATTTGCTGTAAATAGGGACAGGCAGATAGAGATTTTTTTTGCTTTTTATACAGGACTTAAACATTTCAAGCTTATTTTAGAACACATTTCTATATAATAATCCATAAAAAAAACAATGTTTACAGCATTGCAGAGGCAAAATTGGAATTGGTGTAGTCTCTCAGTATTACTTGTGTGTGGAAATACATTATATGTGTACGATTTCTTCCATTCCAATACTTAAGAAAACCAAGTAAAGGAGTTAGGGTAAGGGTTAGGGCACACTGACTGAGTTACACAGCAACATCTATTTTTAGTTTGCTATGTTAGCTAACATTAGCCACCATTAGCCACCATTAGCTACTGGTCATACGAAAAGTCCTGAGTGAATGAACTTGAGCAAGTGTGTTTATTGCTTGTGAGTTCTTCTTTTCATTTGTAAGAGGAAGAATGTGTTATTTCATGTCTCATACATTTTACATGGTCTTGCTTTAAATCAGGGTAAGGGCTGAAGTTCGGTTGGTTTAGGGTGAGGATGACTTTATGTTATTGGAGCAAAGTTGACAAAAACAAGAGTATGCCTCAAACAAAGTGCTTGTTAGACTGCTGTCTAAACCCATTTTTAACCTTAGGATTTAGGGTCTGACAATCTTTGTAACTTCACCATCCAACAATCAAAGCGATTGGCCAACATGCATTCACTGAGTTCCTCACATACAGTACCAAATGTGTATGTGTGTGTGTTACCTGAAAGAGGGGGGCATGGCTCTGCAGTTGTGCAGGGCTAAGTGGTCCCACTGGACTCAGGTTGGACCAGAAATGGATATTGGAGAGTAGAGGACTGGGAGTGAGCAGCAGACCAGACGGAGTCTAAATGAACAAAACCCCAAATGAAATGTGGAATAAATACACCACGATGGAAAAGTTAGTGTTTACTCTGGCAATATGTTCCAAGAGACTTGTTCAGAGTCTGTGGTGGAGTTGTCATGTCATTGGACTCAAAGCCAAGTCTGCCCTCTAGTGAACTCACATCTCCCAGACAGACTGACTTGGCAGACGGACGCCATGCAGGTCAGGAAGCTCCAGTCATAAAGAATTCATGACATCTACTTTCTTCTGTCTCTTTATATTTAACTAAGGCCAGTATTGCTTTCATGCAAACATAAGACGGCTTAAATTCGGCTTTCTAATAAAGGCATAAAATGAGCCAAAAAATTATTTGAAAATCCATTTTTCATGGCAGGAAGCTGTCTCAAACTCTTCCTGCGAAAAGATACAGGACTGTGCTTTGGCTATATCTTATTGCAAGTAAATTTTTCAGTCCAGTCATTTCTGTACCTCAAATTTCCTTTGTTTGACCACTCTAACTCTTGCTGATCTAAAACAGGCATATGAGGCCTTTTGATGTTCAGTTCCACTAAGCTACTTTCTCAGAACCAGCTTATCGTGTGCTTTTGTGTTTTGATGCGTTTTTTTTGCTGATTTACCAGCCAGATCGAGCTCACAGCTTGACTTGCAAGGTACAGGTTTACCATGAAGACCAGCAACCACCACAAACTGGTTTCTGGTGGACAACAGGGACAGAACCACATCTGTCCAGGGTGAAGTCATTAAGGGGCTGTGGATACTTAACCAACAGCTCAGGTGTTCCTTGCAGACAATCATACAAAATGTTCAGTGATGAATCAACGGTTTATCATAGAGTTTTATTTTCCATCAATTGTGTACTGTACACTTGGCTGCCTATCAGTGCTGCAGTCTGGATAAAAGGGCCAGCTGAAAGCCTGAATATAGTCAGACTGTGCTGGTTTGGTCAGTGTGTTGTTGCCAGTGAATCAGGAGCTTCAGGAACATATGGGTTCACTTATGAACCTCCCCCCTCCCTTGCCTCCTCCCCTCTTTCCGCTCACCTCTTTCCATCTCCTCCCTGTCTACTAGTTTAACTTTCTTCATCCCCCAAACCCATCGTCTTTTTCTCTTTCCTCACCTGTTTATACAGAAGGACTGTGTGTGAGTGCAATGATGTTTGATCATGTGTAATGTGTCACGTTGTACCTGTGTGGTGAGGAAGGCAGCGGTCAGGGAGCCTGAAGGCAGCGCCGGGCTGTTGAGAGCTCTGGAGACGAGGTCACTTCCTGTCAGGAGGAGAGAGGAAGCGGAGATTTCCAAGCCTTTGGGTTTTCTGCTTTTTAAAGGCACGCTACTGGCCAATCTCCTCCTCTCTGGCATCGCCGTGCCCTGTGACCTCTCTCTCTCCCTGTGACCCGACGACAGGTTTAGAGGCTGAGCGCTCTGCTCTATCGCATTAGTCTCTGTGCTCTGGCTACGCCCCCTCCACAGTGTGTGGGCGGGGCTCTGCGGCGGGGAGGAGGAGCAGGAGGAAGAGCGGGCCTGCCGGGGAGACGATCTGGAGGAATCGGAGGTGTCGGCCGAGGATGGGGGTGGGGTGGGGGATAGCGAGGAGTGGCCGCGGTTGGTTACGAATCGGATGACAGAGGAGCTGTCGCCGTGGTGATCGGATCTGGGCTCCGTCTTGATCGGCCGATGCGGTTCCAAGGAGTGCTGCGGTGAGCCGACGGTGAAGGAGGAGTACAGGCTGGAGTGAAGGTATTGGTTTCTCCCACCCCCATCCTCGTCTTCAGCCTCAGGCTCTGATGTCGCACCCCCACTTTCCTCGCCGCTGCGGCCTGACTCCACCACCGCAGGGTCCATCATCAGAATCTCGGGGGACGACACAAACTTGTAGACGAACTTCTGGCCGATCACCTTCTTGATGATGTTCTGCAGACGAAACAATGTGTTAAATTACGGGAAAACCCCATTTATTGAGGTGATTCAATTGGCTTTCATGGCCCTAAGGGCATAAAACATCATCAAACCGCTAAGACGGTTTATTTCAATAGTCTCGAAATGTATTTGTTGCGTACTTTGTCGTAGTAGTAGCGCAGAGCTCTGCTCAGCTTGTCATAGTTCATGTTGGTCTTGTTCTTGCGCAGCCCCCACAGCTTGGCCACTTCTTCTGACTTGAGCAGCTTGAACTCGCCGTCGTTGGACGTCCAGCAGATGAGATGTTTGTGGCTTTTGTCGAGTAGCAGCTGCAGCAGGAACTGCCAGAGTGTGATGGAACTCTCCATGACGGGGTGACACCAGAGACGCAGGCGATCTGCACAGGAGAATCAAGACTTAATGAAATTGATTCAACAAGTATTGATTTGCACTATCAAGAAGTCATTAGGAGATATATGTTTTGCCAAAAAGATTGATTGCTGTACAGCAGACATCAGGAAGAGGGCCATGTTTTTTCCAGAGGAAACTGAGCTAAAAGAGCTTTCTACTGAAAGCTTATGGTGGAAGAAAAAGAAGATACATTTTGATGCCACATTGTGAATAAAATGCCAATATTCACCCTGTCTTTGGCCAGATCCCAAAACAAATCCTGAATATCTGGCTCATTAGAGCATTTTTGTCCAAAACAGCCGCTGTAAACTGAAATGAGCTGATTTGATGAGAGTGGAGAGACTCAACTAAAACAATAAAGTTGCCGGCCGTAAAAACTAAAAACAATCAGCTAAAAGACGCCAAAATGCTCTGTTGGCTGAGGAAAACTGCAGTTAGGCAATAATTATTATCTGCAGATTTCTCAATATGAGCAAACCTTTAACAATCCACATGTTCTTAGATCCATTGTTTGTTATTCTAAAAATATGAATTAGTGAAGCTTTAAACTTATAGTTCAGGAAAACAAGTCACTGGAAAGAGGAAGAAAAAAGGTCAAATATAATAAAAAGAACAGTATAAGTCATCCGCTGCCCTTAAATGGGACTTAAATTGAAATAATGTCACACATTCTTGGACTGTTTAGGGAATCGGACACCACAGAAGACATAAAAAGAAGGAACGCAGATAGAAAGAAAGAAAGAAAGAAAGAAAGAAAGGAGGGTAGGTGGGCAGGGAGGAGAAGGAATTGTTAACATCAACACAAATGAGAACAGCAATCCTTCCTCTGATGCAAACTCTACTAAAAGCCACAAGCATAACGGAGCTCTGTCCAGGACCACCCCTCCTCTCTGACTGGGAATTCCCTTTCTCAAACACTGAAGCCACAAACAGACACCAACACAAACATGTAAACAACACCAAAGGCTCTCCTGGAAAGCCAACTTTGCTGTGAATTTCTGAACGCCGTGGTTCGTCAACAAAATATGCAACCTATATCTCGCACATATAGACTTTTTTCTCTAATGGACTCATAGACTTTTGACTGCCTTCCAAAGCAGGATGGCGGCAGTAGTGAATACAAAAGTTGAGTGAAGCCGCCATTGATGCTCTCAGGGTTACATTTGTCCATGACCATGTGCCCTTCCTTCAGCTCCTTTAGCACATTTAAATGTTGGAAAGAGCAGGTTCTTTGCACAGATGAGAAATGACAAATTAAAATATCTGTACACAATTGAATTACTTGATTGAATATGCTTGAACTTGCCTTTACTTCCAAACATTTGGTTTCTTAAGGTCAGGGAAATATTTTAACTGTTTTCTTAATGAGAAAAAAAAAAGACCTAGTTTGCCTAATAATCACGAGGCTTTTTGGTTTGAAGCCCTCATTACACGTTTAAAAATCTAATATGGTTCACTGTTGTTTTACCTGTGTGTGTGTGCGTGTGTCTGTGTGTGTGTGTGTGTGTGTGTGTGTGACATAGACCATCTTTGGTCTATGCAGAAGGCAAATAATATACTGTATATACAATTGCATTCAGGTAATTTAATACAGGCTAGTTGTTGTATACATAATTGTATGCAGTTGCCAGAGGAGATACCATTTCAGATACTGATTCACTGCAGTGAAATCAATGGTTGAGCAACAATTTTAAGTTACAGAAAGTCCCGAACTTGACTTTGTGTGTGTGTGTGTGTGTGTGTGTGTGTGTGTGTGTGTGTGTGTGTGTGTGTGTGTGTGTGTGTGTGTGTGTGTGTGTGTGTGTGTGTGTGTGTGTATGAGTGCGTGCAAGCGTGTGAGAGAGAGAAGAGTGGAGAAAGATGCGGTCAAAAGGGAGAGTTTGTGTGTTTTGCGCGTGGCTTAGGTGTGTCGGCGTGGGAGAGAGTGGTTTAAAGGAGAGTGTGTGTTTATGGTAGAGAGAGAGAGAGAGTGTGTGTGTGTGGGGGCTCTGCACTGTGAAAAGAGAGCGAGAGACAGAGAGAGAGGGCCAGACGTTGGTTCGCTTTTGGATGTTTCCATGGTGATAAAGCAGGATGTGGTCAATGACCTTCTGCCAAGCCAAGCACGCCGTCTAACCGACGTGTTTACCTGAAAA